>NC_056737.1:367026086-367126086 GCF_019279795.1 Protopterus annectens
TTAGTTACCTTGGTAACTGCTTACGTATTATATATGTTCAAGATGGGTTAAAAAAAACTACAATTCAAGTTAAAGCAATTACATGACTTGTTATACATATTTACTTATATAAGAAAATCATCATGCTTTGCCTTAATGTTCAATGTAGTGTATGTCATTTATGACAAGTTAAGACAGTAGTGTTATTATACACAAGCCCATGTTATTAAATCATGTCTTTAATATCTAAATTCAGCAGAGTGCTTCATCTTATATGACAATTATATATTTTATAAATAAAGTCAAAATGTTACCCCTGAGTGTAGGAAATGACACCAGCAAGGACAAATAAGTAATAATCCAAACAGCAGCGAACAGTACTGTACAGTCTGAAGAAGCCACATGGCGAAAGCGCTCACTGTTATTAAAAAGATTTATGCTCCACATTGCTACTATTAGCGTGGTGATTTTCTTGCCTGAAAAGTTTTGGATCTTGAAGAGTGGATTTTGTGAAAGGCCTTCCTCTCACAACATTTTTACAGCTTGTGAATATCTTGTTGGTATATACCGTTTTTAGTATTGGAACTGTGCCGCTTGACACCAGCGTTCGCTGCTGTTTGGATTATTAATTATATATTTTATGTCTAGATTTACTAAAATCATGCATTACATAACTATTGTGTGTGTGTGATTTTTTAGCTATTGCTTAGTTATTTGAGAGACTACAAGCTGTAATGCTTATTCTTATTATTAGCTCCATCCAAGCATGTCTATACAGTCCATAGCCTTTAAATTATGAGAACCTTCTAGTTTCTTATTTGTTGTAAGTATATTTCCATCCTTACATACACACATACCAGTACTTCAAGCATGGGCAACAATGCCTATCCAGTTTTGCCAGAATACCATTCACTAGTCCATGTGGTGTGTTTCCAGGCTGCTCTTAAAATATCCAAACCAGTATTTGTCCTGTTCCATTTTACCAGCCTGCTCTATTCAGTGGCCACTCTGCCAGTGAACCACTCAACACACCTTCCATTCCCCCAGATATTTCCACAAAGGAAATCTGATGAGTCTCTAGCACTTCCTGGCAACCCCAAACACACCTAGAATCAGCTATCTCCATATGCCCAACATGTCCGAGCAAGCTCACCTCCCAGACCACTGCAAAGGGTACTGCACAAGACCAAGTGCTTTTAGTCTTTCACAATAACTCAGATTTCCACTCTTATGTAAGTCCTTAATGTGTTTGGACCAAAATACATTTTAAATATAAAATTGTGCTTATTGTTTTTTTTTTTTTTTTGTTTTTTTTTTATCAAGAATCAACTTAATGAACTAAATGAAGTGTTGGGAGACCATCAATATGTGTGCATGTGGTTGAAAACAGAACTTTTAGTATATATTTTTTAAAACCAAAAACGTCATTTCTGAGAATCATCTCGGCAGCATTATTGTCACTCTGTCTCCTTTACCATAGCAACCTGGGAACATCTGTTTCTGTTAGTGTGTCTTTGTACTGCATACCAGAGGCTCATGATGCACTCGAGGCAAAGCTTCACTTCACTGCAACTTCAAGCCTAAATTCCCTCCCTTTCAGTGAGGCAGCAGCCAGGAAAAGATCAGAGAGCAAACAGATAAAAAAAAAAAAAAAAAAAAAAAACTCCCAACAAGCCGACACAACAAGAGATAACACATTCTTCCAGCCTTCCCACCTCTCACTCAGCAGATGTATAAACAAACTATTCTCTGCCAAAATATCCCAACTCACAGTTTTATCCACCCCCTTCGCCTGGATCCATGCTTAAACATCAAATGTCTCTTCCCAATACACAAGCATCAGTAAACCTCAATCACAAGCTGCAACCACAGCTTCCTGGAAATGAAAACAGCAATATACAATAGCTGGCAGACACAGCTGCATCCACACACACCCTGTCAGGCTTAATCAGACAGCACTCAAAGCTATGATACCTGCCATAATTGATAGTAACTATGCTTAGACAGAAATATAATGACATGTGTACTAGCTGCCAGACACGGTTGTATCCACGCACACCATATCAGGATTGATCAAACAGCACTCGAAGCTATGGTACCTGCCATAGTTGATATTAACTATGTTTAGACAGAATAATAATGACATTTGTACTAGCTGCCAGACACAGCTGCATCCACGCACACCATATAAGGATTGATCAAACAGCACTCATAGCTGTGATACCTGCCATAATTGATATTAACTATATTTACACAGAATAATGATGACATTTGTACTAAGTGCTTGCTGCTATTATTTAACCAGGATATACATGGCATTTTTAAATCATACTTTAACTGATGAAGACATTAATCGCCATGATAACATTTTTTTCAAATCACTCTACTGTTACTGCTATTATATATGTTGTTAATTTGCTAATTTGAGTCTGAACTCTGATGAATGGTACATTGTTGAATTAGTTAATTCATTACTTAAATTATTATAAGTAAAATCAATGAAAAATTAGCAAGATAAGTATTCATTGAATTCAAGCAGGAGAATAAAAACTTCTGTGTTTGCATTATATGTTGCTTTGTTTGTCTTATATATAATGTAAATAGTAACCCATCTTTACCTACCTTTGTTTATGAAGAATTATTGGACTCATTGAACATTCTGAATAAATCATTACTGTTTCTCAGTTGTTTAAGAAACCTTCCTTTTTTAAATAAAAACAAATGACTAGTGATGTACCATATCAGTTGATACTTTGATAAATGTAGTTGTAAGAGTTATTTTTTTTTGGGACAGCTATCTTGGAATCAGTTTATTATTTCTTCTTTCTAGCATCAGTCCAAGGATTTGTTTATTTTATTCTTTTAAGAGTAGGGGCCATCCATTCCATTTCTTCTGGGATAGACACTATGTTGTTGTTTTTGATGAATATAGTAGCTTCTTCTAAGTCATTAAAGATTCTCATCTTATTGGCAAAAAGTATTTTTATCTTGGCTGGAAATGCCAGCTGTGCTTTAATGTTGTTTTGTTTCAACAGTTTTATTTTTGGCCAGACTTTTTTCCTATGTTCTAGTATTCTGGAAGAATAATCATTGCCAAACCTTATCATGTTTTGATTATATTTCAAGGGTGATTTTCTCCAAGCAGATTTTAATATTAGTTCCTTGTCCAGAAATGAAATAAATTTCATAACTATAGATCTAGGTGGAGTATTTGTTCTGTTAGAAGCAGGTTTCATCAGTGTTCTATGCACCCTTTAAATTCCAAATGAAAGTCTCTCTTTCAAGTCTAAAAATTCAGGAATCCAGATTGTTAAGAATGAAATAATGTCTTCTCCTTCAGTTTTTTCAGGCAGACAAAAGTTCCTTATGTTGTTTCTCCTTTCCCTGTTTTCTAAGTCATCTATTTTGTTAAGCAGCCATGTATTCTGTTTAAGAAGAAATTATTTTTGGAATTCTTCCTCTTTGAGTCTCCGTTCAATGTTAGAGAAGTCTCTATATTTGTTATTTTTGTATGGTGTTGCTGTAATAGTTCCTTGTGAGTATCAGTCTGTCTTTGAGAATTTAATTTGAGGTTTTCTAAGACATTTTTAAAGCCATCCATCTTGAAAGATAGTTCCTATAAGGTAGATGTCATCAATTGCAGTTCTTTTTCAAAGCAGCATCTGGATTACAATTCCTTGAGCTGTTCATATTCAGTGACTCAATATATCTCCAAGTTACTTGACAGGAAAATTTTTGTGTATCTCCACCAAAATTGATATTTATGTAGTTTAGTAGATTATCTATAGATTTCTGATGTTTTAAACTTGAAAATAATACCATTTTCCTATATTATTATATTAGTTTATGGAGCTCTCAAAATTCACTGCTATCAGTTGGCCATCTAGCCTCCGCCCACATATTGGTCTTTCCAGCATGTTTAATTTATGCTGCAAGTAAGGTTCAGGTCCTTGGCTGTAGTGTTGCTAGTACTGTTTGTTTTGCAGATGTGAAAGAGATCCATCCGAGCCAAGTTTGAGGATGCCTTAAATGCCAGGCAAAGATAACCTCTGAGTAACCTATAGAGTAAAGAGATAGGGACTTCAGGTGATCTATATAGGACAGGTTATTCATACTCTGGATTCTCCTAGTAAGACACCTTTGAGGGCATTCCCAGCTGTTACAGGTGCCAAAGAGAGCATTGTATTCAATGATAAGTCTGATAAGGGCTGAGTATAGTGGTATTATATCTTCCTTGGACCTGGATGTCATACCATTGCTTATGAATTTGATGACATAGAATGACTTTATTATCTTGACTATGTGTTGGTCAAAACACCAAATTGCTATCTACATATATTCCCAAATCCCTAACTACAGTGTCAGCTCTTAGGGGTGTCTCAAACACCTTTATTAAATTACCACTTAACAAAAAACAAAACAAAAAAAGTTTGCTTGCATCCAACAAAGTGTCAAAATCACTACTAAATGGTGTTATGTTTACAAACTCTATAACAAAATAGGAATGCTTTTTAGAGGACTTGCAAACTCTGGAATGCCTGCAACTCTCTAGGTCCTGTAATTCACGACATGCCTTAAAGGATGCTCACAGTATGTTTTGGCACCTTTTCCCTCCCTCATTTATTAACCTGTCCCCATCTCTAGACATTAGACACTCAGCATAAATAACTTTCATTTCTCAGACTTTTGTGAAAAGTAAATGATATATTATACAATGACTGGACATTTACATTTAAAAACAAGCACACTGATTGCACAGCCCAACCAGCACGCCCATTGTAAATCGAGCATATATCAATTGAAAAAAAGTCCAGTCACTAAAGTACCATTGAGACGCCAGACTTTTTTTATTCTATTGGTATATGGTAGACAGGCATTCATTAGCAGACTGGAGTTCCGCTGTGGCGACCCCTAACCGGGAAAAGCCAAAAGAAAAAGACAGGCATTAGTCTGAAGGAAAGAAATTCTGAAACTGAAAAGTGTGTCATCATTTAGTGACTTCATTCCTCATAAAATTTGTGGTTTTCTGACAAATCAGTGAAGAACAAAGTAACTAAATAATGACATGCATTACAGTTTCAGACTTTCTTTCCTTTAGACAATGCACAATTTTATGTTTATAAGAGCAACATTAACAATTAGTCCCCTCCTTTATTTATGCTTTGTCCACATTTCTTGTAATAAAAAGCTGAGAGGTACATACAAGAGCAAAGAAAATACAAGGAAAATCATGTATGTCCTGCAAAACTAAAGAAACATTCCTGATTTTCCTTGTATTTTCTCTGCTCTCATACATACCTCTCAGCCTTTTATTTCAAGAAATGTGGACTAAGCATAAATAAAGGAGGGAACTAATTTTCCTTGTATTTTCCCCCGTCTATCTCATATCTCTAAACTATCCAGAGGTTACAATATTTTTTTAACCAAATAAAAAAATAGCAATGAGATCTTCCTTTCTTCATTGTTTGCTTTCAAAGTACAGATGTACTGTGTGAGCATGGGAACGCAAGTCCTATATGCATGCTCAGTACATAATCCAGAAACAATGAAGAATAACACCACGGTGCCATTATACAAAGACATTATTTAAGAAGATTTTACCCTCATGACCAAACCACACCAACTGTGGGTAAATCCAGCATTACCCACACCCAACCATGAATTATGGCTATAATATCAGAACTTTATAATAGAACTCAGATTAACAAAATCTCAAGCATCTCCAAGTACTATTTAGGAAAGGAAATCACAGATTCCACCCTAACAGATATACACACACACACACACACACACACACACACACACACACACACACACACACACACACACATTCAAACAGTACAGACAAATGCTTCTTGCCTGATGAACTACAGCACCACGCACCAGATGAATGTAAGCTAAAAATACCAAGGCATTAATACGAGTGGGCACAGACAGCCATCTGTTGTAATATCAGTTATAATACTCATTTGAATGCATGCATATCCATAATAAGACTCTTTGACAGGCTATGCCTTCACTGTAGAAAAAAGCTATTAAACCCAGTTAGTAGTTATACTGTTTGTGAATACATGGGGCAATCAGTATAACTACTAATTGGGTTTAATAGCTTTTTTCTACAGTGAAGGCATAGCCTATCAACGAGTCTTATCATGGATATGCATGCATTCAAGTGAGTATTGTAACTGATATTACAACAGTTATACTGATTGTGAATACATGGGGTGGCCACAGCGGTGCAGCGGTTAGCGTTGCCACCTCACATCAAGAGGTTTTCCGGTTCGATTCTCGGCTGGGGTGCCTTCTGTGCAGAGTGTGCATGTCCTCCCTGTGGTCACATGGGTTTCCTCCGGGTGCTCCAGTTTCCTCCCACATCCCAAAGACATGCTGCAGGTGGATTGGACACTCTAAATTGGCCCTAGGTGTGAGTGCGTGCATGTGTGTGCCTTCTGTGGAAGATTGGGGGCCGGGCTGGCAACTCAACACTGTAGAACTACACTGCCAATCATGAGCTTCTTGCCTGATGAACTACAGCACCACTACAGCACCAATGATTACAGGTGATCCACTGTGGCGACCCCTAACCAAGAAAAGCTGAAAGAAGAAGAAGAAGACTGATTGTAAATACATGACTTAATAATGATTTTTAATACAGAATCAGAATTGACAATAAAATCCTGTCCAGTATTTTACACATTACATGCATAACCTCTGTTCAATGCAAAACATGTATTTTTATTGTGCAATCCATGAAAATTGCTCCATTGAGATTATGAAACTTTTTTTATTGTAAGCACTGTATGTTGATCTGTAATCTGTGGAACATTACTCACCTCCTCATGCCTTAGATGAAGAACTCAGTCAAAAAATTACAAAAAAATTAAAATTGGAAGAGGAAGGAGCTTTCATATGGAAAGGGTTAAGCAGGTGAATAGATGCAAATATGAATACCAGAGGGCATTGGCAAGTGTAGATATTGATCAGTGGTATAAATTACCTGCATCCTATGCAAACATAACTCAATTGAGTACAATTATTTTATACACAAGGTAAATAAAAATTGTTTAGCATTTATAGAGAACACTGGACCCAGCATAAGTTCTGATCCAGAACTCCAGTTACATGGATACTCAGAGTTCAGTGTTATCTGGTAAACAACTGTGGTCTCTCACCATTTCAACTAAGTTTAGTTTCACAAGCACTTTGTTGGTGACTAAAAGGCTATATTATCTGTTGTTTTTGTCCAGTATTAATTTAATTACTTACTTTAGTTACGTAGGAATGCAGATAGCTAGATGAACTGTAACAAATGATTTTGTTTGAAAGGATGCCAGTTCCATTGTAATACAGTGATAAAACCTAACAATAACGTTGGTGACCCAAGTTTGATTATTGGCTTAAGCACTTGTTTGAGACAGTATAGATGGCAAAATGAGTGATGAGAATTTGCTTGCTCTTCTTTCTCCTGGGGAACTGAAAAGATGGGGATGATGTACTAGTAAAGGTGGGTTATTTTTTTGTAGATCCAGTAGAGATCAGCTCAGAACATGAGCTGAGGATAGGTGTGCATGAAGGTTTTCTTGGAGGTATTTCCTGCCCTAAGGTCCAGGCATTGAGACTCTTAGACCAGGTCTCATTTCACACAGTAACCTTTACAACTATTGCCAATGTGTAAAGAGGGCAAGTCATATCCTGTCAAGGCAAAAACCTCTGTGTGCAGCATTGGCAGTTACCCCACTCTCCTTCTATTGAAGGCCTATTTTTGTCAGTATGTGGGGCTGAAGACCCTGGCATGGAGGAGTTAAAAACTTTGGTGAATCTGTATACTGTGTCCAAGGCACTAACGAAAAAAAAACAGGATCAGGAGAGCCATGCTGTTGCACAAGCAATTTCAAATCAGAAAACTGTAACTTTCAAGAAAAAAACAATTACTGTTTAAGGGATTTAAACCACCCCTGTAGCTAGAATGTTTTGAAGATGGAGAGTGGGGATAAGTGTGTTAACCAGTATCCCTTAAAAATGGAATTAATAAAAAAATGCTGACAAGTTATTATTGCCCAGTGGTTTGTGTTTTCTTGCTTAATAACAGCAGAATCAATCACTGGCTCCTGTCAAATGACACAGCAGCTATCAAAGCATGCAACTGCTGTATCATTTTTGAAGATTAAGAAAGAATAAAAATGTTATATTTGTAGTTCATGCACATCTTCTACACATCCCATAGCATAATGTGCTGTATAATGCTGCTGTAGCTGTAACAACATTATGCATTTCTCTCCCTCTGTCTTGCCAAGTGCAGAGTGGTTTAACTTCATGAGGCCCTTCAGTCAGCAGTACATACTGTACAGTCAGACAGCACAGTGAAATGGTCTTATAGGACTTCAAGTTGCCTAAGCTCATATTTTACTGGACAACTGCTTTCAAATATCTACCCATCTTTCCCCTTATCGCTGTTAACTGACTCAATAATTCATTACGTGATCCTGTTAAAAAAAATTATTATTTTTTTTTTTGGGAACCCTAGCTATGCAAGTATAACTGCCTCATCTCAATTTTTCTCACTGCCTGTTTACTCTACCCAAGCAATGAGTTGCTGAAAAATACAACCCTGCTTTCAATTGCAAATAAAGCTGGCTTCCCTTATTAAAAAAAATTTATGTACTTGCCATAACATTCCATCTGTGTTGGCCATTTTATTTCTTCCTCATCAATGGGTGTCAGATCCGATCCTCGGATCTGGCTTGACCTCATTTTCTAGTCTTTGGATCCCAGTCTCAAACTCCTCCCTCTTCCCATAATGCACTACACTGTCCAACTCCTCAGACTGAGTTTGCTGCCTACTGCCTACTGACTTTCAAAAACAGAAGAGTTGAAGAAAATATTAAGTATCAAACTTGGAACATGAAAGCTTCTATATCAAGCAATATCTTTCTAGGATTATAGAGACAGGACAGAAATAGAAAGACTGAGGATCAATCCAGGAACATGAAGGTTCCATTATCACCTAAACATCCTTCTAAGAGTGACAAGGCTGGGGGATGGCTGGGAGGGAAGCTGAGGAAGAATGAAAATAGACAACACAGATGGAACGTAATGGTGGCTACATAACTTCTTTATTTGATGTTGTCCTTTTCATTCTCCATCACTGATGGGTCAGAATCTCCAGCAACATAACTCTTGGGAGGCCCTCAAAGAAGGATATGCCAGAGGACTGTCAGACCAAAAGAAACTCTGTTTCTGGAGGCAATGCCCTGTTGTAATATGTCACACAGGTAGGACTATTTGACCAGGTGACTGCAGGACAAATAACATCGATAGGAACTCCTGGAGAAAAGTAAATGCAATAGTCATAAATCTGGTAGAATGGGTTGTAGGATGACAAAGGAATTACAGGCTATTTTGGGAACAATTCAGCAAAAAAGTAGTCAATAATTGATTTGGCCAGTGTAATCATGAGGACTCCTTAACCCAAACAGTTAGAAGGAAAGGGGAGATAAACAGCTGGTCAGACATTTTGCACTTTTTTATCATATGCAATATAGCATAATTGTAAATGGACCTCAAGAAGATGTAACAAGTATTTGCTGTTATTAGAAAAATTGGTAATGATAATTGGTAGTTGTGTGGATGATTAATGTTCATCTCCATGGTTACATTTTTTAAAAAAGGATGGATTGATCTGGAGAGACACTCTCTTTTTATGAAAAAATAATGTAAGGAGACTTGTCAAACAAGGCCTAGAGCTCTGAAATTCATTTGCCAAAGGTAGTTACTACCAAGAGAAATATTTCATATGAAGAAAATTCATATACCAATTGCTTGTTGGCTCAAGGAGTCTTTGTATGAGTCCCTGAAGGATAACTGTGAGAGTCAAAGAAGAAGAGGGGTCTCTCATGGGTGGTCTAAGCAGCAAGATTTTTACAGGAAAGTTTTACATAATCTGAAAGTAGTAAAGGACAAAATTCTAAGGTCTGAGTTGGCTGAAGATGTAACTTTTCATAGTTTATGGTTATCCCCAGAAGACAGCAAGTCTAGAAAACCTGATGTCTTGCCCTTATCAGATGATGTCTGGTCAGAGTGGAATTGAGCCAGTCGTCTAGATATGGAAACACCTGGAATCCTTGCAGTGAAGTGAGCTGCTATTACTGCCATGCACTTGGAAACACACTGGGTGTTATGGTGAGACCACAGGGCAGAAATTTGAACTGGTAATGACTGGCCATGGTAATAACATTAGTCCCATTAGTCATATTTCACATGATAATTCGAGAATACATAAAGGAAAGGAATTAATTTCCCAAATAAAAAAAATTAATATACCTGTTAGCTGACATTTAATAGCAGAGAAAGCTCACCTTTTCCTTAAAAGGAGTTGACAAGAAAGGGAAAGATGGCAGAAGTAGAAGGTGAGAAAGGGACAACGTTCTGATTAAAAGTTCAAGTGGGTAATGTTTTCTACTCTATAGGCCTTTTTTTTTTTTTTTTTTTTTTTTTTGGAAGAATTCTTCTGGGAAGTCAAATAATGTCATGGACAGGGAAAGCAGGCCTGGACCATAGCACTATTACTGGAATTGAAAAAAATGTGGTTAGCTAGAAGGCATTGAAACTGAGCTACTTGAACACTGCAAACCCTCTTTGACTGGATAACCTTCTGGGAATCTCCTCCTTGGTATGGAAGGTAGAAGGAAAAGTGGGGAGGGGGATGTAGAAAACTTTTACATTTGGCAGTCCAAGGATTGCTGTAAAAACAGAACTGGTGTCCAGATTGAAGGAAATGGACCAACAAAGGTCTAATGAAAGGTACGTATAGGGGAAAAGAAAATTATATTACGGTGGTAGCCAAGGTCTTGCCCTCCTGTTTGTTAACTGCAGGTGAATGCATTCTTCATTGATGCCCTGAACAAGGATAAGCCATTGATGTGGGCATTAAACAGTGACACCTAAAGGAGTTACTTGAAGTAACACAGCATCATGCAAGCACATCTGATAATAGTTTAACAAGGGCCCGTTAGTTGTAAAGCACCTTCTGCTGGAAGGGGGATGAGTCTCTTCAAAGTGTTAGGAATGGGAGATGGAGTAGTAGCTTAAGAAGAGACCTTCCTAAGGCCCTCTGTTGATTGTTGTTAAATGTATCTTCTGCAGATATAAAGTTTGGGAAGGGAAAGTTCCACCCCAACACCTTCTTACCAGTAGAGAACTGTGTAGGTATTGGGTAACCTCAGCATGGAAATATCTGAGGTTAACTATCTCTTATCTAAATTTGTCCATCACTCTGGATTTACTTTTGGGAGGAAGGATAAAGGGCTTCAAACATCAGCTCCTTGTTAGTGACATGCATCACTACTGCCAAGTCCAAAGAAACTCCTGCACTCCATAGGGGGACCAGGGAGGGGGATCCTAGTTGAAAGTTTGAAGAAACCTCTTCTCCTCCATAACAGACCCTAGGGAGGAGTTGCAACACCTGCTCCTGGTAATTGTACTGCTAGGGGTGAATTGCCCTTAGAAAACAATTATCTTGGAGGAAGAAATGGGCACAGTCTGGACAACAGACAGAATGGTCAATCCAGAATAAGATAAATCCTGGCCACTTAGAATAAATCAAGTCCCCGGGAGCTTTGTATCTGAGCAATGGATCTAAGCTCCTCCCTGTGTTGTTCCATTTCATTTTCATGGGGGTGTAAACCTCGATAGAAACCTGCCACATCCAAACAACCACAAGCAGCATATCCTTGATCACACAAGCCTATTGCAGTGGTCCAGGACCAAAGAAGATATAAGAGGTCCATGAACAGCTCTCAACCTTTTAGAGTATGAAGCAGACAAAACTGAGAGCAAAAATAGGACAAAAAGCTCAAAGGCAGAAACAATTCTTAGAAAGCAGATAGAATAACAGGTTTAGTATCAGCCGGGATTCTGCAAAGGGCATGAGACTGAAACTCAGACGTCTGTCAGTACTTCCAACTTCAACCATCTTGCCAGAAAAACACAACTCTATGAAAGGCTGATTAAACAGTAAGAGGGAAGAATCCAGACACACTGTGACAATCTTTACAGGCGAGAGGCATGAGTCCATGATTTACAAAGCAATCTTCCATCCAAGCAGATGGGAAACAGAAAAAGTATTACCAGTCAGCAAGAGAGATTCCAGCTAGAACATTGATAGTACAACAGGTTTAAAAATTTAAGAGATCTGTGAGGATAATGAAAAACACAGAAATAGTTCTTTTTTTTAACCACGACTAGCCAGAGAGCTAATAAGTAAGTTACAACAACAAAGAAAGCCCAATGTTAGCCAGTTGTTACCAAGGGAGGAAAGAAGCTTAAAGAAACCACAAAACAAGGAATCTAGGCAAACAAAAAAAATAAATTCAATAAAATAAATCTTCTTACTGCTTGAGACTCAGAATCCTCCATCTAACCATGACAGTGGCAAACAAGATCAAAGAAGTTAGGGACAATGTAGTGTTTTATAGGAAGAGGAGGGAACTCGAGATTGGTATTCAAAGTCTATAAAATGCAACTGAGCCAGATCCGAATCCTATAAGTGAGAACGAATGAAAAGAACAGCATCAGATACATGGTTTTGATGTCACACAACATTCACAGCCCCTCATCTTCTAGCATTATGTTGACATAACTTTTTCCAGGCCTATCTGCTGCAATACCAAGCTCACATAGTGGCACAACATATGAAGTTGTCCCAGTAAACACTGTGCTGCTCAGGCCAATAGATAGAACCTAAAATTCTAAATGAAAACCCTTGATGAAGCTGTGAACTTCACTTCCCACCCACCAATATCTGTCAATGCATAAGAACTGTGACTATGGACTTCATTACGCTGTGGTGCAGCGGTTAGTGTTGTCACTTCACAGCAAGAGGTTCACCCGTTCGATTCTTGGCTGGAGTGCCTTCTGTGTGGAGTCTGCATGTCCTCCCCACAGTTAAGTGATGTCAATGGAATGCAGGTAGGTGCATGCATGAATGGGTGTGCCTTCCTTGAAGGTTGGGCACCAGGCTGGCAACTCAGCACTGTAAAAATCCACTGCTAATCATTAGCGGACCAGACTTCTGCTGTGGTGACCCCTGACCGGGAAAAGCTAAAAGACTTTTTAAGACCAATGGGTTAAATAAGGTTTTTAAAAAAGCTTTTACTTTTAGTGATTATATAATTTATTGATTTATCAACCAGTAAGCAAACTAGTTCTTCTTTGAACCTCTTTACTCAAGACCAGACAGCAGTGGCAAAGATAAATGCAATATCTGAAGATAAGAGTATATGTACTTAATGTGGAGTACCTAACACAGACATGGTGAGAACATTTAAACTCTACAAACATAGTGAGTGCAGCTCAGAAATGAACCCAGTATACTAAAGCTGTGAGACAGAAACCTTATGCACTGAGTCACTGTGCTATACTTCACTCAAACCAAGCTGAAGATGTAGTTATTGGAAAGAAACTCATTTTACTAACATGGGGTGGTGAGTAGTAGGTTTCAAACAAATTTGTGCAAATTAAAATAAGCATATATTAATTACTGTAAGTAAAAGCATCTTACTGTAGTTGGGAGGGTACTGCTAGCAGTGCATCAAACTGGATACAATAACTTCAGCCAGGGCATGTACTCTGGTTTGCCCTAGTGTAGTGCCTAAGCCAGGGGAACATATGCATTTTTACAATGACCTATTGCATATTTTATTTTCCAGTTCTCAGTCCTGGGTTCCTGACTCATAGCTGTGCATATGTACACCCCCTAGGAAGCCAAATGTTCTTTCAGACAGAAATCACAGTCTCTACTACTTCAAAGACTTGTATAACATATTGCAAACATGCCTTTCATACACCATTTCACTAACATATATGCAAGTCCTCAGTAAGCCCATCTTCTAAAATGTAAGCACTGCGACAAATGTTGCCTTTAAGAATGCTCACCTCTGAACTTAACTTGAGATCGAAGATCACTCACACAAAGTGTATGTCATTTGCTGCTTGCCTGTGAGCATGAGATCTCCAAGACAACATTGCAAACTCTGAACTACTTCCTTTATTCTTGTCACTCCAAGTTTATCACTTGTACAGTCTGGAACAGCCCCGTCTCTGTCAAACACCATGTGTATAGACAGGCTCTCATATTCTACATGCTTTCATATGACAGCTGTTTGCACTTGCTATAGTAGATTGATGTCTGGAAAGAAATTGCCTCACATTGTCAGTTACCATAAAATGAAACGCAGCATATGCTGCAGTCTCTTCAAGTCTGAAAGGAGAAAAGGTCCGAAAGTCTGGCAATGTGTCTGTTTGGGGTGGGTGATTATTTCTTTTCTTTTCTTAATCAGGTAACTGAAACTAGTCCACTGAACAATTTCAGCCATTTCCTGGGCCATTTAGGCAAATACAATGATTAAAACAGACATCACAATACAGATAATGTTTCAGCTATGAATAAATCAAGGAGCAACTGCAGAATATAAGCACCAGTAATACACACTAACAATGAAAATACACTCCAACAGGTTTATGTGATAAGAATAGACATTAACACTAGCAGTAAGGAACTGATGGTGGTGGGGGGGGGTCTGCAGTCGAGCTCAAATACATACTAGCTTCTGCAAATTTTAATGTCAAACAAGGTATAGAAAAAGGAATGCCCATTGGCTGTAGCAGTGCATACTATACACAATCAGGTACATATTCATATACCTGAGAAACATTAGAAATAGGTAGTACATTATTTAGTTGTTGAACTTTTTTCAATATGCTTGCACCTGAGCTGTTGCACCATCTCTGTGGCTTAGAATTACAATAAGTAATATGCATCTGCATAAAGCAGAATAATATGACAAATAGCCTTGAGCAGCAACTGGTTGGTTCGGAGGGTTAAGAATGTGAACTGTAGTTCCTATGATACATGGTTTCATTCCCTCAGCCTTCATTTGCCTAATGTGTGACCTTAAGCAAGGCACTTAATCAGACATTGTTTCTCAGTCACCCTCGAAAAGGAACTGCGGGCCTATGTTGTTTCCAAGTGGGTATTATTATTGCTACTATGATGTAAAAATAAAATCCAAAAATATTAATTTATCAAAATGTTACGTATGTTTAAAAAACATCTGTAAAATGATGAGTGTCTGGTAAGTTTTTTGTCAAGGCCCTGCCTCCTATAAAAAGAGAGAAAAAAATGTCAAGCAGAACTTTATGGATGTTATCTGCAGCCTAGAAGACAAAAATAGAAGAAATAACAAGTCAGTTTTAGTCTGAATTTAGTTAGAGCTTATCAGATATGCAAAAGTCAGAAAAATATGGTACCAGCTCTTAGCATTGTTCAGAGCACAACTGAGAGGCAGGTAACTAAGCAGCAGAAAAGTTTCTATGTTTTGTACACTGTATTTTAAAATTGGTGCCCTTACTGGATTATACTGTAAATCTGGTCTCATTTGTGGTGAATATTTTTCACATTACTCATACGCAGTGCAACAAAGTATTCTGACTTGAATATATAATATTTCCTCTTTAGATACAACACCTTACCAGGTCATCTGCCTCAGACTATGACATTCCATCTCTGCATTGCCTCACAAGGAATTAAATTCCAGAAATACTATAATTATATGTGGAATAAGTGTAAGCCATGAATTGTATACAGGTACAACACTTCTCCTATATAAACTCCTTAGAAAGAAATCTTGGTATGGCTCCAAATTATCCTGAAAAAAATTCAAAGCTGAAGAAAATTTTTAAGTGTTCAAGAAAATGTTTCTCATTATCTCATCTCTCCACTTCTCCTGTAAAAGTCACATAGACATGCTACACACACACACACACACACACACACACACACACACACACACACACACACACACACACACACACACACACACACACACACACACTCTTGATCTTAGGCAAACACATACACATACTTATAACTATGACCTCTGCCCTGACATAAAGGATTATGACTGGCTTGTCAATCAAAAGTTATGTATATTGTGTGTTTGAGACATGTATGCCAATAAATTCACCTCTCAAGCATTGCTCTTGAGGTGAATATTGGCATTCATGTCAAGTAAACAATAGTTCGTTTTGATCAGAGATCCAGTCTTAATTCTTTGTAATACATGGAGATTTATCTGCTTTAGCTACTAGCTAGTGGAAAGATAGGTTAAAAAAATCAAAACAAAAATGCAATGTGTTGTGATGGCTTTGAAAGCGAGTAAAGCAGTGGGGGAGTAGTTGATGTCCTTAGCTATTTCTTGTGTAAGGGAAGCAATTTAATTTAAAATGATATGTGTACTTTAGCAAACAGCAGGCAGAAACAGGAGTCGAAACAAAGCCATTTCTTGTCCTGCTGTTGTTGTTTACTGGTCGGCACTGTCTGCTTTAGTGAAGACTCGATGTTAACAGCACATTGTTCATATCAGGTCTCACTTTAGAGTAGCTCTGAACCAGAGTGCGATTTGGTGCTTAATCACAGCACTCCATGCACTACAGTGCTGTTTGGTAACTGTGAACATCTATAATGGCTTCTTTTCTGCTGGTAATTTTTTACTCAGAATCTAGTGGGTGGACAGTAGAATGGATGAACAGTGGAGCAAGAACAGGTACAAAAATGAAAGTTTTTGGAACTGAGAAACTGATTTAGCTAAACGTTTGACAGAGTGTATTTAATTTAAGGAGGAATAGAAAATTCACTCCAGGGATCAATCCATTGGCTCTACTCAACAGAGGCACTAGGGCATAGGTCGGGTGGCATGATGCCAGGATAATCCTATGGGCTAGGCTTGTAAAGGCTCCAGGGCCATTAGCCTAGTACACACCTATGAACCTACGAACCTATGAATACTATCACAAAGTTTTGATATGCCTTAAAGTTCTCATGCATAAATTGCAAATCACGTTTCACTGAAACATTAAAGGCTGAACATAAAATAATTCTTGAGTATTTTAAATAATGAAATATAAAAACTCAGACAACTCTAAATGAATAAATAGATACTGATTAGATACTAATCATTTTATAGTTTGGTTCATGCTATACTCAGATTTAATTTGAAAAAAAAAATGTTTAATAGAAAATAAGGTAAGGAGATGCTGGGATTTATCTCACAGTGTGACATTTGTGCCAAGCAGATGTGAAACAATGAAGAATACAGAGAATGTTGATACGGTATTCAGTTAGAACCAAACTGTTATATGGTTGAAACATGGATGTCAAGAAATTCACCTCAAAGCTCAGGAGGTGAAGCATGACATACATATTGAGATAAGAGAACAAGTTATTTAAGATTGGAGAGACCCAATCTTAATTCTTTGTAAGTACATGAAGCATCTGTGTTCCAATGTACTACTAGATAAAGGTGAAAAAAAAGTGTAGGCATGTTAAGTGTTTTATAACTTTGAAAGCCAACATAGGGAGTTAAATGCTCTTGAAAATTGTTAAACTCTTAAGTCTGCCTTTTTTTGTAGAAGCAGGAAGTGCTTTATCTTCTTGACACTCTTTCATGGTGTTTGCTGAGTAAGCTTTATAACAGAATGCAGCATTACAGCTTAAAATCATACATAAAAACACTTGTTTTACACCTCTTTGGCATAAAAGGGGTAAACCTTTCTCAGTATTGGGACGTAATCATCATACTCCATCTGTTATATATCTGCTGTAGTAATAGCTGTATTATATATAGAGCTGTAGCTGTTGAATATGGCACTCTGGGCAATCACCCAGTTAGCACGCCTCTAGAGGAGAAAAAAAGGTCAGCCAGAGAAAACAAAGGTCTCTTCCAGCTCTAAGCAAAGAGTTGTTATAATTTTACATATTACCATAATAGCACTTTGCTGTCTTAACTCCTGAAACTGCAGTGAAATGTTCCTAACACAGTTACCCACTGCAGGCAGACTTTTAACATTACAGCTGTTTAAATGATTCTTTCCACTCACACTCAACAGCAAAGATAGAGCAATTGTACCACTGACTTGCAGAGACCATTTGGCACGTCTTTAACTCCTCCAATTATTTCTCCTAAGAGCATAGACTTGGGGTACTCCTCACTTTCACAACATACCTTCCCTTCTTAAATTCTTTTTTATTATGTATGTTAATTTGAAGATTATAAGACTCCAAAAACAGTGTTTAAGTTGGTTTAAGAGGTTACATCAGATTTAGTTTACATTTGCACTACTAGAGAGAGAGAGAGAGAGATTTATATGTCAGAAAGAAAATAAATCATTCAAATTGCTTTACCGTTTTGTGAATGTCATTATATTTACAAATTTAATCCACACAAAGAATTTTTCACTTATAATAGATATTAATACTGTGTGACTGCTATTGCAGATTTAGCTTTTAACTGAAATATACTTTACTTGTGACTCTCACATTCCTTACATTAGGACGTTTGGTCTGTATGGAAGTTTAACTTTTTTTAAAGAAGGCAATGATGATATGTAGCACTTTTTGAAAAAAAGATTGTGTACAGAGGTGATGATGCAAATTTCTCAGCCAAAGCAAAGTTGCATGGGTTTCATATGGGGATGGAAGGAAAGTACTTTCCTCCATATTCCCCATATTGGAGACCTACATTATATCCAGGGATGGCCTTTGGTCAACTGGTCTCCTAGGCAAAAGGTCTACACAGCACCCCCAACACTACCTGGTGCCCCCATCCTGATCTACCTACAACAACCAGATTACCAGAAAAGTGCCCTTGTTAGAAAGGCACTCTGGGCAGCTGCCTAGTTGGCCTATGCCTAAGGCCAGTTATGATCATATTGGGAAACAGCACATTCTCAGTCTTGCAACAAAACCAAAAAGAATGGTTCTTCTTCCTCAAGCTTGTGTGACCTTAAAGCTATGGCACAGTCTCCAAATCAAGGATACACAGAGGTTTCCCATCCCCACTGCAGTGGCACTATTTTATAGCTTGTTCTTTTGTATTATCCAAGATTCCATTTATAGTGCATGTCAAGCCTTCTTTCTATTGTTTAGTCTAAGACTATGCTTATCGTTTTGGTTTTGTTCGATCTTTTATGTTTCAGTGAAATGTGTTTCAGGATTTTGCATGAGAACCATGTACTTACCTATCTAAAGACCTGAGAGTGGGTCTTGCAAAATGTTTTCCTGCACCTCTAAATATTCATTCAGTCTCCATAAAAAATGATGGGGGGGGGGCATGCTTTGGCATTTGTGGCCTAGTTGTTAGGCTTCCACAGTTAAATGAATGTCCCTGTCAGTAAGCACTAAACTAATAGCCAGGGGAGCATCAGTTATGACAGGTAAAACTATGTTTTCAGTTACGTGAGGAAACTGGTGAAGCGGGTTTTTAACTTGTTTCAAATTAACCTTTTTGACTAGAGTTCCATGCAAGTGCAGTCTACCTCAGACTGTGAAGAGGACAAAAGGTGCCTAATAAGCTCTTTGTTCTAGGGAATCATCAACCTTTATAGTTTATAGCAGGCTACTTCAAAGTAGAAGGATTTAAAGCCAGAGACTTAGGTTCATAGATTAGTACTAAGCTAACTGCCCTTGTGAGGCATGTTAAGCCTAGCCAGTTATCCCTTGTGAGACTCAAACCCTGCACCTTGTGTTTGTAAGGCAAACACCTTAACCATTAGGCCACTCTCCCAACCCCAGAAATGAAGTAACACTGACCACGAGTCAGAAGCCGACATAGACTTTGACATCTGTGAGCCAACTTTTTGCTGCTCTAAGAACTGGTTTAATAAATGCCACTGTTGTTTTCTTTATTTCCCTGTCTCAGGAAAAGTGAAGGAAAACACCAAACAAATGTTGCAACTTGCAGGGATGTGGGCTGCCTATAAAAATAAACTAGGCACCTAGTGTGCCTATCCTGTGGCAGAACTTGTGCTACTTAGGAAGACAACTGCTCAAAGAACCAAAAAAAAAGTGTGAAGCGATAGGCCAAAAAAAAAAATTATCCAAAGCAAGGAGGTATCAAAGGACAATATTAAAACCAAAAGCTAAGCAAACTTCCTAGAAAATGAAAGCCAACAGCCAGACAATCACTAAATCCCAATACAGCAGAGAAAAGGTCACAAGCCACTGATATCATCAATACTAATCAAGGAGACTAATAAAATCTGCTATAATAAACATTTTTTGAGGATTTTTCTCACTCCTGCATCATCGTAGATCTCACTGCCTAGTGCTACACATCCATCCCAGTGTCTGACATCCACCTCCTTACCCCCTCTTTTACCATCTCTGATAGGGCTGGAGCCAATTTGTATCTTAAGTACATTATGGGGTCTGGTTCTTTACATATGCCTGGAGTGGGTTCCATTTTTATGACTTACCGTAAATAAGTAGAATCCCGTAGATTATTTTTTTAAGTATCTCTAGGGAATCCAAACAGTCTAAGTGTAGTATATGGAGACATGGGAGTGCTATGGGTAAGTGCAGCATATTACCCCAATTCCATAGTAGCTCAGCCTTGTCCCCATCCAATTCCCCCATTTAGCCAATGCCTCCTTCTGAATTTCCCCAGCCTCCACCAGTGATTGCCAAACAGGATGCCCATGGAACCACCCTCCCACCAGGGATGGTAATACCAATCTCTCCCTTCCATTCTGTCAGATACCCTAGTCGACAGTGCACTGGAACACAAAAAAGTAACTTACTTACAGGAACATTTTTTACTTTTGAACCAAAAAAGTGAAAAACAAATGAAGAACAAACACTGGCAGCACTTATATAAGAGAAAAAGAAAGAGAAAAACTCACTCAACATTTAAAGCACTAAATTCTGAAACTGAAGCTTAGAGATGGAGTTATTAGGGAGATCAATGAGTATTTTACATGGCAAAGATCTTGACAAGGTGAACTGCAAAGTCATTATGGGACAGGAGAGGAATAATAAGCTGCCTGAGAAAGTTTGGAATGGCTTAATGCCTGCAACCTTAGTCTTGCGAGATTCAGTGGAAGGACCCACTCCCTATCTGATCTCCAAGATACACTTTGCTTTGATATTGGAGTTGGGGCTGCTCTTAGCAAAATATCCCTTTCAGTACAATTCAATGTGTCAGACTCACAGACGCATTTTTTATGTTCTAGTTTTGACTAATCTAATGAATGTTTATAGTGTACTGTGCCATTCTGCAGTCCAAGGAAAAGTGAGAACACAGAGGACATTAGCAGGTCAGATCAAACAACACAAATTATGAATGCTCTGCATCAGAACTCAAAGAGACCGAGGTTTAAAGAGCTTAAAAATAATCTACAGGACTATACCTGTTAAATGTCTCAAGGGAATCAAACAGTCTAAGTGGGTACCATTTTTCTGAAAAGGTCAGTATAAATAACAAGAGATTCTTTTGATACTACCTTTTAGCTCAACAAACAATCAGGGTTCCTAAGGTCAAAAGCAGTGAATGAAAGCAAAACGAAAGTGCATAGAGCCATCTCTGCAATGACCTCAGGAGAGGATAAACTTATATAAGGCCCTGCTAAAAATTTATGATTCTGTTCCCTAAGCAAACCATGGCCATCTGTTCAGATCTCTCTTAGTTTCAGCTGCTTTAAATTAACTCATGACGTTAACCAACCCTCATGTCTTGAACCTTAAAAAAATGAAAATTATGTATTCATCATAATGACGGAGTTGTGTTGCCTGCTTCCATCCTTCCTCAATGGATGGGTTATTGGTTCTGACTAGGATCTGACTTCAGCCACACTCATACTTTGCTTCCAAAGCTCAGGAGCCTCCTTTTAACCCATAATCTCACATAAGTTATCTCAGAGCTATGTTGCCAATACCTTACATTATGAAATGTTTTCCCCACCTGCAAAAATACAAATCACTCACAGAAGAAACCTGCTTCCTGACCTAGCTCCTGAAGAGCACATGACCAAGCCATTGGAGTTACAAGTGCAGTCACTCCGGCAACAAAGGGAAAAAAAATAACTGGATGGGGAAAGTTGGGAAGGAAGGTGAGGGTGGATGGTAGCAGACAACACAAATTTATCATTATGCTAAGTACATAACTTTTGGATCTGATTTTGCATCTTCCATCCATTCCACAACAGATGGGACATACTCAGATACCATAAACCATGGGAGGTCTCATTAAAGGATATTCTGGAGGGCAGCCAAACTAAAAGAAGCTCCTTACCTGGATTATAAATCCACCTTGTAATGAGTTATGAAGGAATGAATATTAGACCCAGTAGCTGCAGCACAAATATCATCAAGTGGTACTTTGGAGAAGAAGGCCATGGAGGAAACCACTGATCTAGCCTTCAACTCTTATATGTGCCATACATCACACGTATGCTCTCTGTACATGACATAGGGCATAAAGTTGACATATGAGTACAGATACTCAGAACTGAAAAAAAAACCTGGAGGAACAGAATACCCTCAGGGACAAAGAGAAACATGGACATCAGAAAGAAAAATAAAAAAGGAATGGGGCCTTTCAGCCAGGAGGGCAACCAGAGCACAGAGCAAGAGCAGAACAAAGGGGGAAGGAGGGAGAGAGTGAATACCGCAGCAGTGAAGAGAAGGGCATCTACTTTTATGGTAAGATTTTTACACAAGTGAACTATGCCCTTTCATATCCCTGCTGAAGTATTCTTTACCTAAGGAAGAGTACAACAGCTAAACAGGAAGGCTGGCAGGAGAAAGGTTTGATGATATGGGCAAATGCCAGAATAGTCAGCTGGATTTTTGTAAAGAATGATACATCTTTTGAATAGCAACCTGATTTATACAAGATGCTTCCCTTACAAATGTATTAGAACTGTATGTCATTTGTATATCAAACTGATTTTATACAGATGCCTGTGCTGAAAATGTATTTGAGAGGTTTGCTTGTGTACCCTGCTAAAATGAAAAGAGTTGTACATGTATTTTTGTAGCTGAATTAAATATATATGTTTTAATAGAGAGTACTGGCACAGCAGAGGTTAACTTTAAGAAAAATAAGGGAAATGTAAATGAGCTGTTAAGTCAATAAAAGGCCCCCCCACAGTGCTGAATAGGACCAGAGTCGCTGGGTCTGAGGAAGAACCTTTGTTCATTAGCTCAATGAAAAGAGAGGAGGCCCCAGTCATTGCCATAAACATTTGGATGTGTATTGTGGCTGTCTGTGCTAACGTCCTGTCTCAGCTTCAAACGGGATACTGTGAGAATCTACAGTCCCAATAAGGTTGAAGAATGCCTGAAAGGGGAGGAAGGGACTTCCAAGCCATGAACTATCCTTGACAGATAATAGACAGAACCCAAGAGTCCAAAGTGATCCAAAGTCAGTTTGGAAGAGACAGGGAAAGACTGAGGAACAAAGGAACCTGGCTGATGGAAGAGGGAAGCAAACAATCAAATAGATCTAGGTTTGTTCCTTTCTGGGAGGCAGAAGTCAGAGTAGATTTAGCAGGAAGCACATGCCTGGAGCCCTTCTTGCCCTTTGGAGGAGGGTGAGAATACCTAAGAACAAAGGCAGACTTGGAGGGATAGTTCCTTTGAAATTTAGAAATAGGCTCCTGCAAGGCTTTGCCCTTGTCCTGGAGAGACTTGAAAATCTCAGCAGAAGCAGCAACAGATCTAAAAAGACTTGTTATCTAAAGAAGCATCCAAATGTTTACCCTTAATGTTATCAGGCAAAGCCAAAAATCACTCCTTATAACTGAACCAAAGGTAGCAGCCCTGGAAGAGGCCTCAGCTGCATTTGATTGGATGGCAGGCAGCTTGTGAAGTGCAACCCAGCAGAGAAATGGCTGAAGCCTTCCCCTCAGAGTCAGGAAGGTCAGAAACCACCTTAGAAATCTAAGAAAGGACAGCCAAAACATACTTTGTCATACAAGTCTGATAGTTAATGGTCCTAAATTACAAAGTGGCAACAGTATAAACTTTCTTGTCCAATCTTTCCATGTCCCTAATATTTTTATCAGAAGACAACATCATGGTGGAGGGCAACAACTTGGATGGTCTGTCAGAAGAGAATGATACTACAGAAGGGTCAGCATAAAGGCATTTATAAAGAAATTTGCACCCTCAGGCACTTCACAGACCCTATCTGACCTCTTAGGTCAAGGACACTGAGAACTAGGGGCTGCTGAAAAGGTATCCAAAAGGACAGCCCAAATAGGATGAACAGCAGATGGTTATAGAGACTCCATCTGTACGAGCTCATAATACCTTATTTGAATATCCACTTAAAATTTCCAACATACTGGCAATGGAATCCCCAAAGTAAAGCTCCTCCAAATGGGAGTCTGGACTTAAGGAATCTTCCTCCTCTCAACCATAGTTCAAGGGGGTGGGCAGGATTAGAAGAATAAGTCAGGGATTCTTCTCAAGTCCAGATCCTCATCTGAAGAATCTAATTCCATAGGCCTCTTGAGTGAAGTGGAATAACAGTCAGGAGCAGGAAGAGAGACCCTTTGGGGTGACATTAAGGCCATCAAAGTATTAAATAAACCCTGAGTGATATCCTGCCATTGACAGTGGGCAACCTTCACAACAGGGAAAATATGCTTTGTCTTTTGTTTTTTTTTTCTGTGTGGGACATCTGCTCAAAACACCTTCAATGGGTCAGACTCTTGACATGATTCTGTAATGGTTTTTGGAATCTCCTCCCTTACTATGATCTGAGAAACTCCCCCTCAGTCTTTCAGATATAACCAGCCAAGGTTCACCCTCAGCATCAGGTACAGATATTTGAACAGCCTCTGAGGATGTGCAAGAAGCCAAATCTGTGCTGACTTATGATGGGGTCATGTCAGACGAATCTGAAGCAATTATTGGATGATCCTCTGGACTTTCACCAACCTCTAGAGAGACCTCCAGAGAAGGCTGGACAGCAGCTGGAACAGGCCTAACTTTTTTGTCCTTTTTCTTTTCTGCCCTCAGGATGAGACAATTACACCATAGCACCCTGAGCCAACAACTTAAGATGTTGGTTCTCCAGGTATATGGACAGAGAAGAGAGGCAACCTCGACTGGTCTTAAGCACAAATGCGTGTCACACAGAACACTGCATATGATTGTGGGATGCACCCAAACAGATAAGACATTGGTTGTGACAGTCTTTATGGGGAATCTGCCTCACACACATTGACATTTTCCCTTTCTGGATGACATGAACGCAAAAAAGTAATAAGAAAAGGAAGAAACTATTATTGCTACTATTGTTTTTGTATTATGCTATATAGTATTTTATGTATATTACAACTGTTATTTCTCTTTACTGTTTGTATTTTTTACATGTGGAGTTTTTCTCCCCAGGCTTCCACTGAAAATGTTTTTTTTTAACCTAGGTGGACATTCCCGGTAAACAAAATGAAATAAATAAATAAGAAAAGAAACTCCAATGAGACCCTTATCTGAAAATAAGAATAAGAATAAAGTTAAAAAGACCTGCCGCACACTTTGCCGCAAATTGCACCAACTGTGTTAAAGCCAGAATATGTCAAATAAATAAAAGAGTTGGTGTCAGCTCCTGTTAACTTGTCAGTTCAAAAACAAAAAGCAAAAACAAGCCAGATTACCTTTTCAATGTTCAGTCCCGGTCTATTCAGACCAAAAGAGATGCAATATACACTCCTGTTAACTTGTTACAAATTGCAAGAAACAAATAACAGAAACAGACCAAAGTTCCGCTGTCGGCAGTTAGTCCCGGTCTATTCAGACCATAATCAGCGGAAAAGATTAACTGAATAATGAGCAAACCAAGATGCTGTTGTCGATAGTTAGTCCCGGTCTATTCAGACCAAAATCCAGCAAAACAACACAACTCGGTTACCATACGATACAAAAGTGAAAACGACTCTGCAGTCAAGTGATACGTAAGTTCAAGCAACACCAAGTAATGATGAATAAAAATTGATTTATTGGATCCACAAATAACTTATCTGAAAATACCACTTGAAAACCATCACGGCAGAAGTGCATTCAGACTGACATTTGATAATGGCATTCAGACTGACAGCTAAGACGTTCAGAGTATCTCTATCCGTACATCACCTTTATGCCAAACATCATGCACAGAGAGCATACATGTGATGTATGGTGCCTATAAAAGCTGAAGGCTTTGGTAAACTGACCAGACATTGGGCTATCTTTGGCAGGAGATTCCTTACATGAAGAATACTGCAACAGAGATATGGAAGGATATATAAAGGTCAAACTTGAGATACTATCAGAGATTCTAGACACTACTAAATATGAGTTTTGCAAATTTTTGTGAGAGACAGTGGAAAATTCATGAGCTGACATCTCAATGATCATTGAAATGGTATAGTACATTGAGCTGAGAAGATGCAAAATCAGCTTTGATGGTGGTATTTGATTGGAAAGCACTGTTACACCTTCTTGCTGAAACATGGTAATCCTGGATTCCAGAAACCTGGTTATTTGTAACTTTGTATCCAGGTGTGCTCCAATGAACTTTATAGTTTGACCAGGTTAAAGGTTAGACATGGTCACGTTCACAGTTATCCCAAGGTGTGAGCAAAGTTGAAGCAAGGAGTCCCTGGCATGGAGAAAAACATTACTGTTGTGGAAAGTCATGACCCAGTTGTCCAGGTATGGGAACACTCGGAATCCCCACAGTCTGAGATGATCTGCACCAATACCATACACTTAGTGAACACTCGGGGGGGCGGTTGTGGTGAAACCAATGAGCAGTGCTTTGAACTGGAAGTGACTGGTTTCCAGCCAGAAATGGAGAAACCTTCTGGAGTGTCTGTCCATCTTTATATGTTAGTACACATCCAAAAGGTCTATAGAGCAGATTGAGGCAACCTTTCTCAACAATGGTAGAATGGACTGTACTGTGACCATTGGGATTTTAATCTGTTTCACATACAGGTTCAGATGACTGAGGTCCTTGCTTTTCTTTCCCATGAAAAAGAACCTTGAGCAAACTCTGGATCCTTGCTGGTCTGGTCTGGTGGGACTTTCTGAATGAACTGTTTGGCTAGCAGCATTTTTATTTCTAGAGGGTCACCCACCGGGTAGTTTTCTTGGGTGAGGGGGTTAGAAAAGAAAGGAAAGGAAAAGAAATGGCATGACTTATGGTTATAATCCAGTGCACCCAAGAACCTTGAGTGATGGATGCCCAGGTTGTAGGTTGCAAGAGTAAGTGTCCCCTTGACTGCTTCCAGAGTGTGGCAGATGGGCAATTATTTACGGATGCTGAAAAGGCCTATCTGTCAGAGAAAGGACCTCTAACAGCCTTGGTTTTGTGGACCAACTCTGCCATGGGCATGATGTCCATTATTATTGTTTCCCCCTCTACCTTTGGGGGATGAGGGTCTATCACCAGAAGTGTCAGGAACAAAATCTTGGGACTTGCATAACCACAGCTTGTTCCCCTCCCTTCTGGATTCTAGAGAATGTCCTTTGGGGAGATAGAAAACCAAATCCCTATGGCAGACAAGGTTTTTCTGTCTTGCTCACCTCTCGATAGTATCTCTTTTACCTTTGTCATGAAGACGGTAAAGCAATCATAGGGGGCATTAATAAAGGATGTTTTAAATTGCTCATCAAAGTCACACAGGTGCATCCAGGCAAGTTGCCTAACAGCTTTGCTGGTACCCGTACCTTTCAAAGTGTTACTTGTCACATTGGAAATGAGATACATAGACACATTTGACAAGGATTAAAGGATGGCTGCATGGGTGTCCACAGACTTTTCCTCCTCTGCACATAGGGACCCTGAAAGAGTCTTGGAAAACTCCTTAGTCAAATCCCTCTGGAAGCATGTAGTGTGTGGCAAATAGTTCAGCACCCTAACAGAAAAGGCCACTTAAGCATAAACTCACTTCTCAAATCTGTCCAGCTCTCTAGGTTGCCTGTTAGGGGGATGGACAGAGAAATGTTCCTCAGCAAGCTCCTTCTTAGTGGCTGATGACACCACCACAATCATGGAATCAATGCCAGGTTTCTTGCTCCAATAAGGATGATCCTTAAGGTAATACTAAAAACCTATCCATTTTAAGTGGTTTGGCCATGACCAGTTCCTTCCTTGATCACTTAGAGATCAAGTCCATCATCTCATCCAACAGCCCAATTAGAAGATGGGCCAGCCCCAAAAGGCTTGAAAAATACTGATTCCTCCTTTCTAAGCAGTTCTAGGATTTCACTGAATGTGACAACCTCGGGGGGGGGGGGATCTGGGGACCCCCTCAATATCTGCATCTTCAATCAAAGACTCTTGAGGGGAGTCATCATGTCTCTTTTTGCATGAATGCTTCTATCAAACCTCCCCATTTGGGTGTTCTGAGAAGTATTTCGAAGCTGAACGGGAGTCTTCAATGCTGACAGTTTCAAGACTTTGAGGAGCTGGCTGTCCCAACAGGATAGAAAGTATAGGATTGGGACCCTGGGAGCTCCTGTAGTAGAGAAATGGATCCAATTAGGAAAGGAAAGTCTGCTCCCTAGAAAAAAAGAGCACCCTCTTGAAAGTTCTAAAGTCAAAGTCAAGACAGGACCCAAGACACCCTCCAATAGGAGCTGCAGCACCTAACTCAGATTGGTCACGGAGACCCATTTGACTCAGTTCTGAAGCTGGTACTGGTGCTGGGCAGTATAACATAAAGCCTCTGAAAGCTTTGGAATCAAGTCAGGCCTCCTGGCTCCAATGCCAAGATCTCAGCTCTGAGATCCACTAGGGTCTAGGTCACTCCATGCTTATCAGATCAGAGATACAGTTGAACGAAGACCAAGTCTTCAGATCCAATGTAGACAAGCCTCAGGAAACACCCAGATCCAAAAGACCAGAGTTTGAAGGTTGGATTGGGAAAGAATTAATAATATGATGAGAGGCTGGGTCTGTGGTCATGGCATTGACAGTGGCCATAGCCAGGAGAAATATATAAATGCAACAAAGCAAGTAAACCACCAACTGGATTTGGGTCCTGAGGAATTTCATCATCACACTATCCCAGAGTTAATAAATATTACCTGTGGCAGGCACCATTTGTAAAACTACAATCCACTCTGCTACAGGCCCCATGAAGGCTCAGTGTCTCTCCAGTAAGTGTTTTACAACCGTAAATGCCTATTTATGTTGAATTGTATTAGACATTTTACAACTGCATATGTTTATGTTGAATTTCAAGCCTGTACTCCAATCTGCTTGCTTACACTATCAGACTATTTACCCACTCATAGGACCAAAAACTGGGACTGGTTAGCCCCATCTCGCTTCGCTCGGGCTCTCTTTGCTCCCTCCCTGCCCCTTATCCCACCTGCCCCCCACTGTGTCTACATTTATGGCCACTAGGCCACACCCCTACTTCCTCTCCAACCTACACAACTTCCTCTCCAATTTCCCCCCACCACTTTACTGTTTAACCACTACTATTCCTCTGTAGCAAATTGATCCCACCCATTGATGACATATAACATGTCTATAAATAATTATAAACTCCTTCCTCTTATCTTACCACTCTTAATTCTGCCATACTTTCTTACTAGCTATGAAAATCTCACATTCATAGGTTTCTCTTATCCAAAATGCCAAACCAAGACCCCCCTACCTCCACTGACTGCGGAACTTGCCCACTACTACACTACCCCAAAAATTATAAATTCCAACCACTTGCTTCTAAAAAAACCACTCCAATCAACACCAAAATCCAAATATGAACTAAAACTACTATTCAAAGTTATTAGACTACTAGTGTATCTAAGAAATAACATAACCAAAGATGGGGACATCCATCCTAATCCAGGCCCAACCTTAACTCAAAATCCTACCAGCCCACCACTCTCCCACCGACTGTTCAACTCCCTCCTAATATGCCACTTAAACATTAGAAGCCTAAACAATAAGATACATAGCCTGCATGCTGTACTTACCACATACCTCCACAACATAATGTGTCTATCTGAAACATGGCTCCGGCCATCAACCAAAGACAATGAGATCCTGCCTCCTGGTTACAATATACTTAGGGCAGACAGAGTAAAGAAAAGAGGAGGTGGAATAGCCGTCTTATATAATAGCACACTTAACATCATAACTAACCCTATACAACCACCCCAGGTCTCTAATGCTGAAATACTAGCCCTAAAAATTCTACTAAATAATCATAAGGGCATTAACCTAATTGTCACCTATATTCCCCCTGGGAACAATGTAGAAACACTAGAGGTCATTCTACATTGGATAGCCAACAACTACACTCAAGAAACCATTGTCCTGGGCGATGTTAATATTGACTGGAACCAATGCACAGCACAGTCCAACCCCATCCCTGTTAACCTACATGGATTCTCTCAGATAATATCATCTACCACACGTACAGGTAACAATAACCAAAAAGAGAGTATACTAGACTGGATACTCACCAACAGTCATCCCCAGAACTATATGTCTGGAACTCTCCCTAATGATCTTAGTGATCACCTGCTCATATACATCATGAAAGACAAATTAATTGTACAAGCTTACCTATTTATAGGTCTATCAGATCCAAGAAAAACTTTGACCCAACTAAATTTCAACTTGAACTCAAATCATGTAACTGGACAAAACTAAAGTTCCTTCCCCTTGATGAGGCAGTGTCATCATTTAACAATTCATTCCTTACTATACTTGACTCGCATGCCCCTAAACGCTCAATAAGAATTAAAACTCAACTAGCACCCTGGCTAACAACAGACACCAAAACCAAAATAACAGCTAGAGACAAAGCGTGGGATAAATGGCGCACTACCAAAATTACCCCTAGATCGTATCAAATTCCAACAACTTAGAAATGAGACTAAAAAAGCCATCATACTAGATAAGAAAAATTACTTCTACAATCTGCAACATAAACATCAGAATAACCCTCAAAAGTACTGGGCAGGCATAAATAAACTTCTCCAACCAGGCAAATCCACTACTCTGACCCCCAGGAACATTATCTGACAAGAGCCAAGAAGATATAGCCAATTCATTCAATACTTTCTTCACAGAAACCATCCGGTCATTAGCTAACCAACTTTCTCCTCCCCACACTTCTATAAACACTATACCCAACTCACCACTCTCTTTTAACTTCCAGACAGTGTCCACATCCTTTATCAGATCCCTTCTGAAAAAACTGAAGTCAACCACCCTTTCAGCCGATCTTCTGCCGGCTGAATACCTGCAAATTGCTGCAGATGTCGTAGCCTACCCTATCTCAATCCTAATTAACAGAACCATAACCGAGGCCTCAATCCCCTCAATTTGGAAAATATCCTATGTTATTCCACTCCACAAAGGAGGTTCATCCACAGAACTATCCAACTATAGACCTATAGCCATACTATCACCACTTGCCAAAATTATGGAAAAGTGCATGCACAACCAACTAATGCTCTATCTAACCCAAAATAAACTACTCACAGACTCTCAACATGGATTCAGACCCCATCATAGTACAACCACTGCCCTCCTCTCTTTTACTGAAAACATTAATCTTAACCGGAATAATAAAAAATATCCTCCGCTCTCTTCCTGGACCTATCGAAAGCCTTCAATATGGTAAACCATCAGTTACTTCTATATACTTTAAAAACCCTGTATCTAGATACTCCAGCCCTTGACTGGTTTCAAGCTTACCTCACTGGGAGACAACAAGCAGTAATGTGGCAAAACAAGCTCTCCTGCCTACTAGCAAATACCACAGGAGTTCCTCAAGGTTCCATATTAGGACCTCTCCTCTTTTCAGTCTTCATAAACGACATCCAAACAGTCATCCCTGAAGCCACCTGCATTCAATATGCAGATGACTCGACTATAATATGTTCCAATGCCTCTCTTGCAAATCTACTAACTACCACCCAACATAGCTTCACCAAAGTCGAAAACTGGCTTGCCAACCATCTCCTGATCTTAAATCCAAACAAAACCAAGTTACTTCTCTTCTACCCAACCAATAGATCTCCGACTGAAAACTTCACTATAAAATCCAATAATGGGACCATCATCTCCCCAGACACCTATACAAAGCTATTAGGAGTAAACATTGACAATAAACTCAGATTTGATATACATATCAACCAAGCCATTAAGTCAGTCAACAAGAAACATGGGACCCTATATAGAATTAAAGCCTTCCTTACCCGAATGCCAGGGCAGCCACAGCCCGTTCACACCTTCTCTCTACCCTACTATATGCCTCTCCTGTCCTCACTCACCTTAACAAATCTGATCTGGCCAAGCTCTCATCCTGCTATAATCACATTGCCAGGTTCGTTACAGGCCTACCCTATAGAACACACCACTGTACTAACCTGAAAAAGCTTCGATGGATAGAATTCCTACACCTTCTTCACCAGTCCCAACTCATAGAGGCCTTCAAAATCCTTAAACAACCTGAGAATACCCCAGCACTAAAAAACTTAATGACTCCCTACTCCAATGTAAGCTGCCTTCGCTCAGCAAACAGACTCCTTGTCCAAACAACTAAATCTCTCAACCTAGGTGGTGACCAGCTGTTGCTAAAACCACTGGTAAAATATGGAACTCTCTCCCAAATAACATCACGCTTGCAACTTCTCTAAGTCAATTCAAAATAGTCTAAAACTCCACTTCAAGTCACACTGGCTATGTCCTTGCTCAAACCCAGACTAGCTCTGTGCCATTAACTAAAACATAAACAACTAGCTAAGATGATAAGTACTTTGTATACTGTGATAAAGAAATATGTATCCTGTCTAACTCTATGTCATTATACTGCCTACCGTCCTTGCTAATATGTTATTAATGTTACATTTGTAGTAATCTCAAAAATAGTAATGGCAGTCTTGTACTTGTATGTAAATAGCCTATGTTTTTGTTAAGTTCTTTCAGCTCATTTACTGTACCTTATTATCAATGTAACTCTGTTGGAGCTTTTCTCCCCGGGCCTCCACTGAAAAAGGACATGTATCCAGTTGGACCATCCCGGTTAACAAATGTAAAATAAAATAAATAATAAAATAAGCCTCTGAAAGCTTTGGAATCAAGTCAGGCCTCCTGGCTCCGATGCTAATATCTCAGCTCTGAGATCCACTAGGGTCTAGGTCACTCCATACTTATCAGATCAGAGATACAGTTGAACAAAGACCAAGTCTTTAGATCTAATGTAGACAAGCCTCAGGAAACACCCAGATCCAAAAGACCAGAGTTTGAAGGTTGGATTGGGAAAGAATTAATAATATGATGAGAAGCTGGGTCTGTGGTAATGGCACTGACAGTGGCCATACCCAGGAGAAATAAATAAATGCAACAAAGCAAGTAAACCACCAACTGGATTTGGGTCATGAGGAATTTCATCATCACACTATCCACATCTGCCTTGGAAAGGCTCTGCAACTGCACACACCAAAGAGAGATGAAACAGTGGAAGAGGGTCTGGATGTGAGATGGAAGAGTGTTTCCTGGAGAAAAGAGGAGGATCACAGCATTGATGGGGATCTGGGGATAAGTGCAGTTCCAGCAAAGTGCTGGATCCAACAAAGATAGGACCCGACACTGGAACCAGTCTTAGGAACCTTAGTGGCCTAACCTGAAGAACTTTAATGGTCTGGCAACCTTTTTCTGGATTACTTTGTCTTCCCTTATCACTCTTTCTCTTTTTTCTTTTGGCTTGTCAAGACTCTTCTCACCTTTGTTCCTGTGAGAAGATTGCCTGGAAGAAGACGCAACAGCAATAGCAGCAGTGTGAGGAAGGGAAACTTCTCTAGCGGTGGCAGAGAGAAGACCCTTAATAACTAACTTTCTCCTTCTTTCAACCAAAACCTGGGAGCCAAAAGCTGTACAAACAGAGCATGTTATGGTGCATCAAGATAAGCAGCTCCTAGACAGAAAATGCACTTAGCGTGTGCATATGAGTACGGTATTTTATGGCCGCATGCCTCACATTTTTTGAATCCTACCAGCTTTTTTGCCACAACAAAAAGAATCTATACAAGTAAACAACAACTTCAACAGCTACAGAACTGCAGAAATTACTGTAAAATTACTACAAAAATGACTAACACTAAGATAGTACAGGGAGGGAACAAAGGAAAAGAAAAGCTAGACCCACAGGTACAAAGGGAACCCAAAAGAGAGAACATGCACCAAAAGGACTATGTTCAATATCTAACCTTTCCAAAAACCACAGAATCCACTAAAGCCAACTGCACCCTAATCCTGCCAGAAGTGGCCTGTTGTGGTGAGAATAGGGAAAAAAAAACAAAAGCTTGAGAAAATCATCTAGAAATGGTCTGTTTTGACAGTTTGGTTGTTGTGAAGGAATTTGTTATGTTCAAGTAGAATGTGATCTGTCTGTTGATGCTCATAGTGTGTAGGATTCTTTCTGCCTTGTTTTACAGAATCTGGAATACAGGGAGAGTAATAGATTGGCTCAAGATTAACTCAGAATCCCCTTTAGGCATAAAAGAAGAATTTGTTCTCAAAAAAACCCCGGAATTGTAGAAAATGAGGTTGGACTGACTCACCGTCAGAACTTGTAGCTCAAATACCTTTCTAAAAAATATCAAAATGAGTGACACAGTTTTCCAAGTCAAGAACCAAAAACTAAACTGATGAGCTGGTTCAAATGGAAATGGTGTTAGGTTTTCCAGCACAAAGGTAAAATCCCAAGGAGGAGCCTCCTGTTTTCTAAGTGGACACACATGTAAAACTCCTTCCAAAAACTGCTTAACTTCAGTACAGATAGAAAGGGGGCATCTAAGCACCAGCAAGCAGAAATGGCCAAAGGATGAATCTTAACCAATGAGTAAGAAAGGCCGAGAGATAATAACAAACACAAATAACCCAGAACTAGAGGCACCCAGGTCTTAAATGGGTCCTGGTTCTTAGCAAGGCCCCAGCAAGACATTCTTTTCCACCTATACATATATGAGTTTTAGTAGTAGTTTTTTTCAATCCCTTTATTATCTGCTGCATGTCCTCAGAAAGAAGTTTTAATAAAGGGTATCAAAACTATCATTCAGACAGTAAATTGAAATGTTTTCAGTTTGGGATGTGCATCAAACAACTCCAGGCCTGTGTGAATAAAATCCAATCTGTACAGAAGCTTGTGGTAACTGCCCTTGGCCAATTTCAAAAGAAGAGAGGACCACTGTTGCCTGGGCCAAAAGAGAGTCATCACAACTTTCTTTGGAGTCTCCTTCTGGATCTTCAGATGAACCCTTGGTATAAATGGAAAGGATGGGGACGAATCTGTCTTCCAGGCCTTTTTCAAGGAATATTGGAGCAGAATTTCTTTACCTGTCAGTTTTGAAAGGAGGTGCACAGATCCATTTAAGGTGTTCCCCAAAGCTGGGCAAAATCCCGGAAGAATCTCTGGTGTATTTTCCATTTGTAATAGTCTTCCCTTGACCTTTTCAGCTTGCCTGCTACAATATCTTGCTCTGACAGAATGTATGCGGTCTCAAGAGTCAAACTGAGCTACGTTGCCACCTCCCAAGCCCATCATTGCAAGTCTGAAAACAGGGTAAGATCTGGTACCTCCTTGTTTGTTTATATATCACATTACTGTGGTATTATTGTGATAACTTCATAAGGTCCTTAGAACAAGAGATGATTTAAGGCTCCCAAGGCATAGATTAATGCAAACACCTCTTTGACATTGATGTGCTTTTGTCTGTCCTCTTGTTCCACACACCTTACACTTCCAGTTCTTTCGATACGGCCCCCCAAGCAAATTCTGAAACATCTGTTGTAACAGATTGTAGATAAGGTGGAAGGGAGAACGTGAGACCTGGATTAGGAGAGAAATGGTCCACCAACCACAATGCCTCACTTCTCACAAACCTCAGAAATGGAATCTTAAAAGATAAATTATACTGGGATCAGCCACAAAATGGCCAAAGATCTCAGTTTTAAGTTTTTAGAATGTAGCCAAGCAAATCTTCTCATAACTGACCATCTAGAAGCAGCTCTGGAAAAAGCATCAGCATTCATATGTGCACTTCCAAATGTTTGGTTACATGAGAAGCAGAGAGAATTAAGCCATTAAATGAATTCATTACCTCAGAAAAGGGTGAACAGTTAACTGGCTCATGTTCTCTAAAGATGCGAGTAAAGATGTTAGCGTGAGCCAGCAGTTCAAAATTCTAAAAGTTAAAGTAGCACAAGAATAACCTCTCCAAATCTATTAAAACTCTCTCAACCTTGTCAGAGGGAATGGGGTTAGCATTAACAATCTGTTTAGCAGCAGAAGTTTTTGATAAGGAAATAACCGCAGGGTATGCTTTAGGATTAGAGTCTGAGGTACTTAATATAACATGGCAGTTATGACAGACATGCTGCAAGCTGTTAAGAAAATATCCTCTAAAGTTGATAAATCATGAGGGACTGCTGCAGGATGTGGAATATCCAATTGCAGCAAGTCAAAATACTTTTGCTGGGAAACAAAAATGTCATTCTGTTCCCACTAAAACACCTCTTTCATTTAAGTAAAGGAGGTCAGAAAAAGCTTTTCTGAATACTTTCCATAAAATCTGACTTCAACTTGAGAAAAAATCACAGCGGAAAAACCTTTACCTGTTCTTCTGCGAATCAAGGTCAGAATGAGAAGGAAATAATTTCCTTTTTTCAATTGAGTGAAGAAAGGGGATTTGAAACAGTAAAAGCAAAAATTAAATAATTAGTAAACCCCAGCAAGTCTTCCCTGTCTTTCCCTGGAAAGAGACAGAGTCATGGCAGGAGAACTACTCCAGGAATCATGTATCCTAGCATGTCTATGTTGTAAACCTTCACCCACTACCACCCTAGCCTTATAACAGTGGTTCCCTCATGCAAGGACAGGATAACTATACAGCCAGAGAGGACATGTCTAACACCGGGTGCTTCGTGGCTTCTGAAGGACCTACAACAGAGGGACTGAGACACAGATGAAGGGTTTGAGCAACCAAGTCAGGTAACAGCAGAGTCACCCATTGGCAGCAGAGGCAGTGAGACAACTGGCCTGACATGCAAAGACTCCCTAGTCTTCATTTTGCAGATGGGGAAGAAAGAACAGAAGAGACCAGAAAGTGTGCTGGGGTCCAGATAAAAAAGAAACCTGAAAGGCTGGTAGCGGAGTCCGTGACAGTCAGTAAACCACCTGAAGAAAAAGTAATGATTTTGAAGTAAGAAATAAATGACAGTCCCCAAAACCACAACTGCCATACTGCTAATACACTAATTTCACATGAAAATATTCAAAATATGTAGAAAAAAATTGATTTTACACAGTTTTCTTACTCAAGCATATACTGAGTAAAATTCCTCAACCAGCAATGACAGTCCACAAAAATGAAATTTCCTTGCATTAAATAACCAATCTTAAAGTAAAAACACAGGTTTTACTCAGAAAAAAATAAAGAATTTGTAGAATGTTTTCTCCAGCAGTGTGCTTATCTGCCCAGCCTTGAAGGATCTCTAGCAGACCAGCAGTTTCATGAATCATGCTAGAGGAGCATACTTTGATTTGAAGAAAGTTCTGAACCTTTTGGCAACCATGTTATCCTCTTTGTGTGGATCTGCTTGAGACACTGGAAATTTAGGGTGCATGGGAGGTGCCCTGAAGCTTTGAAAGCTAGCTGATGGTCAAATCCTAGGCAGGATATAACCCAAATACCTTAGTCTGCTAAAACAGTTTTCTAATGCTAAGCATCTTGATGTTACACATTTAAAGGAAGAAGATGATTCATCTAAAGAACAACAATTTTGAATTTTCTGTGAGAATTCATGCTTTGGCAACTGCAGCACCCATTGCACATGACTCTGGAATAACTTCTTTAACTTAGAACTCTTTAGATCAGGCAAGAACTGCAAATGTGTGAGTTTTCATTGCTATGTGAGTGAATATAAAACTTTAGGATCTAGCTTCCATTCACAGCTGCTGAATGTGGTCCTACTCAGTTTTATCAACCACCATGTTCAGGTAAAGGAGATGTGAGAGGCCTGAAGATGTCATCCAATCTGGAAACCAGCTTCCATTCAATTTCTGCCATTCTGCACTGCAGGAAGAAAGAGTGCTTACATGCTTGTTTACATATTGCATCACTGTGGTGTTGGCAATAAACTTGTAGTGGGCTTGAGGATAAAACTAATCTGAATTGCCCTTAGGGCTAACACCAAGGCAATCACCTCCTTTAAGTTGATATTTTTGAACTGCGTGGGCATGTTCCACATTTATTTATTTATTTGACATTTGTTATCCGGGTTAGTCCAGCTGGGCAAAAATCCCATTTTCAGTAGAGACCCGAGTAGAAAAGATTCACTAGAAACACTTTACAGTACAAATATTTTACAAGCACATAATAGAGAATTATAGCTGTGCAGGATGGCTCCTCACAGGCTATGTCCAAAGCACTTACAGAAAAGATCTGCATCTCTTATAGGAAAACTACAGTCCTGTCCTTCTCATGTTCTACTTGCTGGACCTGTCAAACAAGTACTTTGCTGTTGGAAGAGACTACAGGACTCACTTAGTGCCAAAGGGTGATTGCATTTTTGCCAAAGGTTCCAGAGATACCACACAATTTTGTGCATATGTACTATGTCTAAGTAGATTATCAGAAAGGATGAAAATATATGCCCTTTTCATGATTTCTGTGCCACATCTGCAAAATAAAATTTGACCTTAAGAGCACTGTCTTTAAGAAAATAAAGCTGTTCTTGGTTTGCATCCATTGGAGCTGCCAGGATAAACTTTGGCTTCTCCAGAAACTGACTTTATTTTCAGTACATTTATGAAGTAGCCAGATGGATCAAGCAGTGCAGACTGAAGCTTAGGGATTTTAGACTTCCCTATAATGATGGCATTGGATCAGATAGTTATTCAGGTACTGGTGCATATGTATAACCTGGGTTCTCAACTTTTTTTATTTAATTTATCCTTTGTTGACCAGGTAAAACATGTTAGAAAAAGAAATTTGACATGCTAGAGTAAGAGTGAGGAAAAGAAGATTTACAAATACATCACCAAAGATTAAAAAGAAAGGAAGGAGTAGTTTTAGGTGTGTTTTAGTTAAGAAAGTAGTGAAAAATCTGATTCTGAGGATCAAGAAATAGTTGTACATAAACTCAGAAAAATAATCAATTGGCAAAGGAATAAAAAAAAATAAGAAAATGAAAATTTAAAATCCTTCCCTTAAACTTAAAAAGAAGGAAGAATAACAATTTGAGTGCTTTCAATAAGCTTGATCATTATTATTATTATTATTATTATTATTATTATTATTATTATTATTATAAGGAGAATAGGGATACTGGAATGGTATATTAAATGTGACAAGTGAAGAAAGACTGCAAACAAAAAAATTGTGGGGTGGAAAAATAATAAATAATTTAGGAAGTGAATGTTGTTCTGCATTGGTTGCACTGTGTAAAAAATATATTAGCTGTAACATTGGGAAGGATGGGAAGGTTAACTATTATGGGTGTGACATGGAGATAATATGTTTTATGAAATTATAGCATTATATGCATATACAAATGGCAAGGAAGGAGAGAATCTGTTTAAACAAATATTTTATTATGTGGTGGTTGACATGAAAATTAATTTTGCTGGGAACTTTGTGTTTTACAGGGAAAATGTAAAAATAAAGGAAAAGATATTAAAAAATACAAAAAGTGCTAAAATGTGGTAAGTTAGATGTGTGGAATAAAAGTCAATGGACTTACAGAAGATTGGCAAATGGAACTGAAACTGATTACTTTGTACTATCGGAAGGGTTGGTGATAGTGATAGACTAGAAACAGTTATGCAGATCATGTAGCAGTATGGATGGAGGTGATGGAATAAATGGGGTATATTAAAATATGAATGGAAATAAAAAGAATAAATGAAAAAATTAATGGATGAATTTGGAGAGTGGGAAGCAATGCTGTTATGGAGGGATCATATAACCATAAATGATTTTTATAAAAAAATGGTCTGAATGGTAGATTGAATTTAAAAAGAAGTACAAAAGTATTTTTTCAGTGATAGGATGATTTAAGAAAGGAAGAGATAGGTGAGTATGGAAAGATGTATAGAAATGTATTGCAGAATTTAGAGATGAATACAAGAGAGTATTATGATATGGAAAAGGACATATAAAAAATAAACTGAGAAAAAAATAAAAAATTACTGTTTAAGCATGATATAGTTTTTACATCAAAGATAAGGGAAGAGGTGTTTGCATATTTGGGTAAAACAGCAAAGCAGGATATTAGTATAATGAGAGAAATTAAAAAAATGTAAAAGAAGAGGTAAAAAGAACAGAAGAGCAAACGATGAGTGCATTAGTACAAAATGTGAAAAATACATATAAGAATAAAAAAAAAGAAAATAAGTGAGAATAGAAAGTGGAAAAAAGTAAATAAGAATGAGTTAAGGAAGAATTTGAAAAATAAATTACTATTTGTGAATTTGATGAAGCACTTAGGAAAGTAAATGTTGATTCAGTATCAGGTCCAGATGCTATAGGGTATGAAAGGTACAAGAAATTAAGGGACTCTCAAAAGGGTATGTTTTGTAAATGTTTTGATTGAATGGTTGAAGAAGGGTTTGTTTATGGGGAGTTATAGAGTGGGATATTAAATTTTATGTGGAAAAAAGATGAAAAGAACATAATAAAAAATTGAAGACCTATAACATTAAATAGTACATATTATAATTTTTTTAGAAGAATGATGCAGGGGACAATAGAGGAAAGGATAAGGGACATTATTCAAAAACGTATATATTGTATAAAAGGCAAGGGAATGTAAGGAATTGTTATCAGTGGTTCAAGAAATTGTGGATAATATAAGAAAAAGTGAAGATGTTAAACTTGAAGTAGGTGATTAAGGCCTTTGATTCAGTAGGACATGATTCGTTGTGGCATGTTATGGAAAAGTATGGAAAAGGTAACAGAATTAGGAGTGTGTGTATGTTAGCATACTGAGATAATAGTGAGTGTGTTAGTGAATAGGTGGTCAACTAAAGAAATATGTATAAACTGCATTAGTAATGAATGCAATAGTGAGTGAAGTAGTTTATAAAATAAAAGATGCTAGATACTTCATGCAAAAAGTGGTAATTTCAGAAGTTTTCACATATGTAGATGATACAGTTGTGGTTGCTAAGAATTAAATATGGATGCAAGAAGTGTTCCTTTCTCTAAGTGGATGTTTAAAGAAAATGAGAATGACTTCACAGGTACATAGGTAAATACTAGGCTAACTGCCCTGAAGGAACATTTTAAACCTAGCCAGTAAATTGAGGTCAGAAGTAAACCCTGTACCTTATGTGTATTAGGAGAAGACCTTTATCATTGTGCCAAACCCACCATCATGACCATGAATAAAGATAAAAGCAAAGGTTTGGAGGATTATGTGAAAATTAGAGGGGTATAGTTTTCAATGAAGTATTTTTGTTTGGGATAAAATTTGGGGAAAATGGTGTAGTTATGAGGCAATGGGAGGGTTGACAAAAGAAATGAAATAAATACTTCTTATATGGAGTTGAATATGGAATTGTGTAAAGAAAAAATTAAAAAAATAATAATGTAAACAGCATAGTTGTGAATATGATAATTTATGGATATTATAAAAACAAGAAGAAAATGCGAGAAGATTATATAAGAATTTATTTTATGAAATATAAATTATTTTGTATAAAAGCCTGAATGACATTTTGTTTAAGGAACTGGATTTTGGTTGATATATTTCGAAAAATTAGATTATGGTTGTGGAAGAAAGAGTGGTGGTCAATTATGGAAGCATGATAGTGATGGTATATAGAATGTATAGATATGGGGTCTATATTATATATTCAAAGTTTCAAAACTTCAAACCTCATATGTTTGACAACATATGAGCAAAGTGTGAAAAATCGAATATGTAATACAAAATTTTAAAAAAAAACTTACCTTAACGTTCTGAGCAGGGGGGCAAGTCTTCCTGCACCCCCCACACACCCCTACTTAAATATGCCAACTCTGAGATTGCACTTCAGTGCAGAAAAGGGAAATTGACTCATTCTGTGCCGTACGGAGATGTTGCTTTTCACCTTCAAACTTTTTAAAGTTCGATCATATGGTGTCGACCATATGACATTCAAACTTTAAAACATTCAAATACTTAATAGGGACCTGTAGATATGTACATTGGTAAATAATGTTTTGTTGTGTCAAATTAAAGGACTCCTATTCTTTTCAATAGCTGCAAAGGGATCTTTTACATCCATCTGAGCTACCACCAACACGTATAGATGAGACCTCGGTTTAACATCCTATTCAAAGAATGACACATTCAGGAGTACAGTGACTCCTTATGGTGCACTGCAGTGTCAGGAATCCATCTACCTGGTGAGGAGATACAACCCACAGCCTTCTGCATCAAAGGAGAGTTTTATACCCGGTGTACCACTGACACTGCAACATGGGGATACACATTTTGTAAACATCATGTAGCCAGTGGAGAATTCAAAGAAAAGCCAAAGAGCAAAATGGAAGCAAACTGGAAGTGATCATCTCCTACCTTGAATCTTACATATCACCTGCAATCCTTATGGATGAGAACGTGCTTTTGTGGAAGTAAACTTCCCATAAGAGTGGATGTTGTAGTTAGCTATTTTTGGTGCTACCCATGAAGACCGGTTAGCTTTGCAGAACTGAAAAGTGTTTTCCATATTGTCCAACTGTCAGAAACTAAACTGGAGCTCCATAAAAAAGAGCAGATGAAATGCAAAATGCTTCATAGCATTTTCTGCTTTGGAGGGGGGCAAGACCATTGAAAGAGCAATGCTAGAAATCAAAATCAACAGTTAATGATATAAAAAAGGGCAGAAGCATGCAGACCCCAGCAACACCAAAATGAGCACAAGGAAGAGAAGGGGAGTTGGAGGGAGGAGAGACTACTGCAACAGTGATCTATTAGAACATCTACTATTATGGTAAGTTCACTTACACAGATGTACTATGTTCAATACATAGATCACTGTTGTATTAGCCTAAGCTGAATGGGTAGGTTATCATAGCTAAGAAACTAACAGGAAGGGAAGAAGCCCATAACCTATATCCCAACAGCCCCTTGAGAATGATCCAAGAAAAGCCTGGTCTAGAAATGGAAAAGGGATCCAGCTTGTAGTGCTTTGTAAACATACATACAGAGGACCTGGTTCCTAACTCTAGAATATTTTTAAAGTTCATGCTTTCCACTAAGGCACTGAAGAAGCTAAAGCTTTTGTGGAATGGGCCCTGACCCTGCCTGGAATTGGCATTTTATAGTGAGTATAAAAAATGCATAAGACAGCCACCTGGAATGATCTGCTTTGACACTGGCTGTCCTTTCCTCTTACCCTAGTAGGATACAAACGGTTGATCAACTTTCATGAAGGCTTACATTTTGCCAAGGTTTTATCTGAGTGTCCTTTGAGCATCCAGATTATGAGAATATTTTCTTCTTTATTCTTTGGATCAAGAAAGGCAAGAAAGTAAATAACCTGAAACTACTCTTGGCATAAAAGGATTAGCTCTCAAGGAAACAGTGTCATTCTGAAAAATGAGTTAGGGTGACTCATTGTAAGTGTGTGTCACTCACAACCTGTCCTAGCACTTCAGAACAATAAGTAAGAGTCTTCTATGTTAAGAATCTTAATACAGCCAGATGTGCTGGTTCAAATATAGATAAAGTTTTTTCAAGTACACTGTTGAGGTTCCAAGGAAGAAGCAATTGTTTCCAAGTTGACTAAATATGTAACACTTTCTTCAAAAATGGTTTAACTTGTCAGAAAATGGGGAACCAAAGGGTAGACAAGCAGAAAAGGTCAACAAGAGCATGTTATTGGGGAAATAAAAAACGTCTCAGGATTGTAACTTATACAAATAACCAAGAACCAGAGGTATCTGGGACTGCAGTGGGTCCCGGTTCTTGCACTGGAAGCAGCTAGAAAATCTTTTCTATTTGCACATATTTGATTTCCTAGTAGCAGTTTTTTCCTTCTTCTTTAGTAGCTGTTGCACATCCTCACAAAAAAGGCATTAAAAGTCTATAATCTAGGCAGTTATTTGGAGAATCTATGGGTTGGGGTGTATCAGAGAACCACAGTCTCGTGTGAGCAAATCTAGTCTTGTGGAAGCTTGTAAGAATTGCCCTGCTCCAGATTGAAATGAAGGTTAAACCAATATTGCTTGGCACAAAAGGAAGTCTCCTCGTCCATTTTTGATGGAGGCCTTCTGGATATTCCAAAGAACTCTAGATATCAGTAGAAAGAGTGAAAAAGCATGTTGGAACATTCCTATCCATGGGAATGTAAAAGCATCTGTCTTCCCTCCCTTTTTGCAAGGAATCCTGGGGTAAAAGTTTTTTACTGTCTGTTCTGAAAGGAAGCCAGGAGATCTGCTTGAGTTGTTCCCCACAGGTGGATCAATTCCTGGAAGACCCCAGGATGCTGTTTCCATTTGTGGTGTGTCATACCTCATGTTGTTGAGATTGTCTGAAATCAGGTTTTGCTCTGATGGAATTTACAAAGTCTGCACAGTAAGAGTGAGACAAGTTGCTATCTCATAGGCTATCATAGCCAAGCTACAGGGTAAGATTTGTTATCCCTTTTGTAAGTACCACATCACTGTGTTTTCAGAGATCCTGGGGACCAGAGATGAATTAAGGCTTTCATTGCATTGCTCACTACCAAGAACTCTTTGATATTTAACTGCTTTTGTCTGTCTGGAGGGATCCACAGAGCTTGGACTTTTACACCTTTGGAAACTGATCCCCAAGCCAGGTGTGATGCATCTGTAGTGATTGACAGAAGGGGTTAAGATATGTGTGAGAGGCCTGGTTTGCAATACATCTGTGTGACACCCCACCATTGCACCAGTAATCAAGGAGCCTCAATTCTAAGCAGTGGCACCAGTAGGGGACATACACTGAGAGGATAAAAGGTACAAACACAGTATTTCCAGATGCAGCACTACATCAAGTGCAATTTTCCTTAATAACATACAAACACCACAGTCAATTGGGACCTGCTTTCTCACTCTTTCTCCAGATCCCCAATAAGACTCCCCACGGGCACAGTTATAGAGTTGAGATTTCAGCTGAGTGACCAAGCCAAGTCCTCCAGCACCCTCTCTGTCCAACCAGTGTTTCATGTCCCTGCCCAAGTAGATGACACACAGGTTTGATTTATACACACATGGTAAAGGCTGGTACAGGTTAACTAGCTATGTCCCCTTATGCCCAGACTATAAGGTAATGTCTACTGCCACCAGTCACTCCTTATAAGCTACTTTAAGGCCCTTAACAAAGGGTGTTCAATCTTACTGTGTAACATTAATATTAATACAAATGGTAGTTTGACCAAGAGCAAGGCTATAAGGAGTGGCCCACACAGTGTCAGCAAATAAATGTGCAAGTAATCTCAAAACTTAAATATCTCTACACAGATCAGCCACAATGAAAGGTTTAAACATATTTAATAATAAACAATAGAAGAATAAGACAATACTAAATATATATTCACAGTGACATCAGAGTTCAAAACAACAGGAAATGTCTAAAACAACATTGCAGGACAGTCTCAAATAAATAGAGAAAAATATCTAAACTAAGATGTACTATATTCCTGACTGTATCTAAGAGAGTTATTCTGTTCCCCTAGAAACAAGGCAGATGTGATGAATGGTTCTGGATGTCGTTGACAGGTCCAAAACAGAATACAGAATGTTCTCTCTCTCTCTCACTAAGAGACTTCTCAAATTAACATCTCAAATATTACTGCTGGGATAGCTTGCAGAATGATATAATTTCTTGTCATCCGATTCTAGTTCCCAGGCAAAACCCCTGCTGGAAGCTGGCAGTATTTAGCATCTACCTGTGAATATACATAGACCTCATATCTTTGGTAGATGCAGAAAGTCATAAAACAATTGCATTCCTTCATGCTTTCAAGACTAGTAATTGATTCACCCTAAAGACAATACAGAAAGCTTCTCAGAACAGACTCTGTCTCTAGCTGCATTGAAAACTGAAAGATACAATCTTTTATTGCGTAGCCTATAAAGTAATTTAATTTCTTCTATTTTCCTAACATTTGTTGGACTGAAGTTAACCTCCTGTGTTCCAGTTTCCACTATTAAAATATATACATTTAGACAGTTACAATAGTGCATGTACATTTTTGCCTTCTTCTAACATGGCACCCTGTGGTTACATTTTAGACACAAACACTTTATAAAATATCTTTTCAACACACATATCTGTACAAACCAATTTGATATACATGCAGTTCTAATACAGTTGTAAAACAAGCACCTTATATAAATCATTTTAAATACACAAATGACATAAATTAATTACAAAATTCCAGCTAGCTGTACTGGCAGTATCTCCAGTGTGACAATTGAGTCTAAACACAAAAGAATATCAATTTTACATATCATAAAGCTGGGATCTGAAAGGACAAGGAGTGAAAATGCTGAATCCATACTGACCTGAGATACCACTGTATTTTTCTAATATACCCCATGGCCAGGGAAAGCATTAGAATTATAGATGCCATGTATTCCGAAATTCCTCAGAAATTCACTTGTAAATGCATGGCTTTCATTGGTAAAACTGAGGAAAAACTGCTGAAATATCTCTCCTACAGGAAAATCTAAGAGATTTCACAAGAATGCAATTCTGTGGAATGGGTTGAAAGAAGAGTTTGGAGTTGATTTGGAAACCCAGACAGAGTAGTAGATTCTGAACAGTTTCTAAACACTCTTGACATCTGGAAAAGAGTCACAAGGTTAAGACAATCACATTTAGAAATATGTAAATGCAAGTAAGTCTGAAAATGGCAACAGATGGAGCAAGACATTTTGTGAACACTCTTGGTTTTGTGGAAAGTCCAAAAGGTAAAATACAGAACTGACAGTGAAATCCAGACACAGTACAGCTTAACTCATTACAGCAGAGTGATGCCTGCAGGTGTTTTGTGCAGTTACATCCTACTGATGGTCTGGGCGTCAAATATTGCTTGATGATATTTACATTAATAATGCCAAAACCACGCTACATGCAAAGAATTAAATTATTTAATCTTAAGGTTTACACAATGTCAAACACAACTGTATTGATGTTTGACCTCTGTGCAGGTGAAGAGATTAATTTTTGTTCATAAAACATTTATATTTCCAGAAAATTTCAAGTATTTGTAAATATCAGCAAACAAGTAAGACAGATCAGCTTAGCTTCATATGGAAGTTCTTAGCTGGATGAACAAAATTATGCTGGCAGTGTGTGCGTGTGTGTGTGTGTGTGTGTGTGTGTGTGTGTGTGTGTGTGTGTGTGTGTGTGTGTGTGTGTGTGTGTGTGTGTGTGACTTGGGTAGTTGCCGAGATACTGGAAATAGTTTACAAAATATTACAAGCTTAATATTTACTGTGTTTACTGTGACTTATGTTCACAAATACTACAAACGTAATAGTTACTGTGTTTACTGTGATTTATATGATCCAGTTTAAGACCTAGAACATAAAGAATACTATCACTATAAAATAGTTTGTGCTAAAAAGTTTAATCTTTAAATTTCTTTAGTAGCCACTATGTTCCAAAGATATGAACATTTGTTTGAAATGTGTGGACATAATTTGATTCTATCAAAAAGCTTAGGCTCCACCCTTTGGAAGTTACAGTGTAAACCTGTATAGCTCCATTGGAAGAAATAAGTTAAGAAACACCTAAACTGTTCATTAATGATATTGTGATGATAATCAGCATTTAAATCTAGTTTACCATGAAAGCTAGAGGGGATCACTGTGACCGGAGAGATAACATATTGAACTTTGAGGTCCTGAGAAAAAGGTTTAGAAAGGAATGGACCAGCACCATCCTCCAGGATCCTTCCTTCTTTGGTACCATAATTATTCTTGAATAAAATGTCTGCCCCAGTGCAGGAAGGTACTGTTTCTATTATTCCCTGGGTCAGCATCTGGTGCATAATGGAAGAAAAGAGAGAGAGACTTGGTATACCAGACAAGGAAGAATCTCCTGAAAAGGATGAAGGGATTCCCACTGTCAAATTACCCCTGATGAATTACATTCAGAATCCCTATGTCTGTCATAATCTGGTGCCACAAAGGAACATGAATCTCAGAGTGATGGAGAGGTTGCCAGCGAAGTCTGAGCAGGCAAATAGTTACACTGACTGAGAGGACTGTCCTTAACTTTTTGAGGCATTCCCTTCCTTTTTGGAACATCCTTGCCAGTGCTTATAAAATACCATTTGGGAGCACCTTTTGCTTAATGAAAGATGGAGCTGAAGAGTAGGGAACATTCTTATTTGTCTTGAAATAAGGAAGATTGAAAAATTTGACAAATTCCTTGAATCAATTTTCCTTTTTCATCACACTTCAGCTACAGGAGGGCCAGATAGAACCTTCTATTTTTAAAATGTAAGAGAGAATTTAAAATTTCAGTTATGACATATTCAAGAAGATTTTGACAACAAAACTGAGCAAGGCTTCTCAATAGTGATCCAGACACAGCAACACCAGAGGAGGAATCAGCATCATCTTAAGCAGACACTATAATATGCTTACTAACTTGAAAAGCACATGAACTAGTGACATTCAAGGATTTTTCTATCTCAGACAAAAGGAGGTTAAGTAGTGACTAATGCATGTTCTCAAAGATTTAAAACAAAAAACTTTAGTGTATGAGCTTGACGGTTTAAAATCCTGAATGATAAAGTACTAAAGGAATATATTTTCTTCCGCAACTAATCCAGTGTTTTCCCATCCTTGTCAGGAAGAATGGTATTAGCAGCCATGAGCAGTTTAGCAGATTTTGAAATAGAAATCACAGCAGAGTCTGTTCTACTATTAGACAACAAATAGTTATGAATCTGAGGTACCCAATATAGCCCATCAAACTTCCTAAGAGCAGGAGGTTGACTATCAGGTAAACTAAAATCAGTGACGGAAACATTCTGAAAAGCAGGCAAAACATACGAAATAGCTGCATAAATTGACATTTCCAAATGTAACAATTCATAATACATTTTCTGTGCTAAAGGAATTTCTTTCTGTTTCCAATGAAAAATACCATTCATCTTAGATAAAGATTCAGAAAAGGATAAATCTTCAGTAGGGGAACCTGAAGCAATATTTTCCTCAGAAGCAGAGGGTTCAGACTGCAATGACATTCCAGAGGTGCACTCATACCCCATTGATATCTGCTCTTTTAACTGAAAACCCACATCAGAAAAAGAGGGGACTCATAGGTTCATGGGTTTACACTAGACTAATGACCAATAGGGCCAGCCATGCTCAGATATGTCCCACAAGTTATAGTATCATCGACATTAGGACATGAGTTAATGACTACATCTAGTCATAACAAGCACAGGTGCCAGGCCCAGGGAAAACTTACAGTTTCCCATCTACTGGTCCGTGTTATGCTTGATTAGGGTTAGGGAAAGACCCTGCTTTACATGGATTGGAAGCCTATTCCAGAGAATGGGAATTCACTAGGAATCATACCTGAATGTGTTTCTGTTCTTTGTCTTGCCTGAAGAAACAGAAGGCAAGGAAAAAGCAGTAACAAGTTCCTTAACAAATCCCAGGATGTCTTTCCTGTTCATAGAAATACTAACTGTTGACTGGAAGGCTTTCTCTCTATGTTCACCTTTCTAGGAGGTCTCCCTGGAAAAAGACAAATTTTCATTGGGTGTAATTGCCCCAAATGAAAGCTCTCTGTCCTGGCTTAGAGAAGAAATGTAGCCTGTGCGTTCCTCGTAAGCCAACTAGATTGCCTCTCGCTTGCCACCAAGGGCATCCCGACAGCCACAAAGGATGTGGCTTCCCTCCACTGTTTGGTGACCATATGTGGTAAACCAAAAGGAATGGGGAACAGGAAGAATTTACAACAGAGTCAACCACCAATAGCTGAGGCAAAACAGAAGCCAGCCTTGACACTGAAAAACTCCTTGACAACTTGCTTCATCTTCTTGCAGACAGGGGAAGGTAAAACAGTGGAGAACGGAGGCTGCTCCATTGTATGGTCAGAAACAGACCTCGAAAGTGGATACTAAAGCCTGAACAATTTTGTAAAGGGTAAATTAGAGATCAAGTCATTCTGAGGTAAGCAAGCCACTGACAGTCCCTCACAAGCAAAGTATCTTGCTCAAAACATAAACACTCATGTTCTGACTAAAATTTCACTGAAAAATTAAAATTTTCCACAGAAAAAGTTCATAAAAGCATTTACATAGCAACTCCCTTAGAAAAGAAATGGCAGTCCCTACAATATTAATTTTCCTAGCTAAATACAATAAATCAATCAAACACAGCTTCCTCAAAAAATATTTGTAGAGGAAGGTTTTCCCCAAAGGGAAGCATGTATGCCCAAAATAAAAAGATTGCTAGCTGACTGACAGTTCAAATGGGACCCACTGAAGAAGAGTGCTTCAGCTGAAAAAAAAGCTCTGAAACCTATTAATTCCCATCTGTCCTTTTATGGAGCTTCACACTCCTGACAGAGTACATGGAAGTTACACTTTGGGTTTATGAAACTGGCTGGTCCTTGGGGGCATAGCTTGTATAGCTTAGGCAACTACAACAGTGACCTATGTATTTAACACTATGGAGGTGCATTTTCTAAAGTTAAAAAATGACAAAAAAGCCCCTGAGATCAGGAGAGGCAATGGAGACTAAAGTGTCAGAATCTTGAAGTCGGTCACCCTTGTGAACTTGTCCAGTCTTGACAGATCCAGCATAAAAAGCCTTAAGTCCTATTTCATGGGGATTTAGTAAAACCTGGAAAAATTATCATCCCTGGACCACCATAGGGACTATTTTCACTGTTTTATCTAAAATAAACTGGTCCAGCACAAGAAGGGATGTATCTGGGTTTGAGAAAGAGAAGGTATTCCTATGAAGGGAAAGACTATCCTGAATACCAATTTGGATCATTCTGATATAAATTTCCATACCATGTCACTAATCAGGCTTTCCCCTGAGGTGATGAGGAATTGGAAAGAAAGATATGAAAGGGGAGAGAGAGATTAGAAAACTTACTGCTAGCTACCAATTCCTGAGAGGGAAAGGACTTATCTCTTAATCCTCCCACTCTGCTGCTTACTTCTACCCTTGTCACCTCTCTTTCTCAAAGGTCCTTTTTTGTCTCATCTTCCTTACCTTGCTTTTTGCCCCTGTAAAAGAGCAACTTCTTAGAGAGCTAATTCCTATTGCACTTTGGCATTTAAAATGAAATAATTGCTACAAAGACTCCATTGTCTTGTCTTTCACTTTTAGCTTTTGAAAATATCCTATGAAGCAGGGAAAAATAGTACTTCCTTGTCTAGTGAAGCATCAAATAATTGACCATTTATGTCTTGGCTGTACTCTTAGACAATCATATATTCTGATCATGGTACCAGTTAAGCTACACAAGTCAGCTGTGTCATACACAACAGCCATCACACTACCAGTCCCAAACAACAATAAAACACTTTAACACCCTAAACAAACTACTCAAACTCTATTTTTACCTCAGAACTCAACTCATTAGCTGCGTGATATACACCAAAATCAAGACCCACAAAATCTAAGAGCCCCAACCCTCAACCTGAAAGATACCCTACTCCACCGAGACAAATTCAGACTCCTCATTTTAAATTTAAATGTCAGAAGTATACTAAACAAAGTCCACGACCTTCATGCACTACTCTCCTTTTATCAACCTGAGATAGTCATACTAATAGAGACTTGGCTTAAACCAGGCAACCACAACAAAGAAATCAGTCCACCAGGTTACAATATAATTCGTAGTGATAGAACAGATAAAAAAGGGGGGGGGTTGCTATAGTGTATAAATCTCACCTCATCCTTGAGAAAGTAGATATAACAACCCCAGACCTTGATAAAGTTGAACTCACTCTAACAAAACTAAAACTTGATGATAGTAAACACATCAACATCATAGGATGCTACATCCCTCCAGGCAACAATGTCCCCATTACAGAAAAACTAGTAGAATGGATATCTAACTCCCTCCCCCAAGAAAGCATAGTATTAGGAGACCTTAATACTGACTGGCAAAACTGTTCCAGTCATAACCCACTCTCCCATATTAACCTACATTGCCTAACCCAACTCATCACTCCCCCCGCAAGAACAGATAAGAGAACCAAACACCAATCCACTCTAGATTGGATACTCATATCCCACCCATCACTGATATCCCTAGCAGGGTGTCTACCAGACACCCTGCGTGACCACCAAGCCGCATTCTTACTCAGATCAAAATCACCACAACTGACCCAAATATCTACACGCCTAATTAAAAACAAAAAACACTTTAACCGCTCCAGCTTTATAAACAACCTAAAAATGTGCAACTGGGCCCCCCTAAAAAAACCTACCTCTTGATGAAGCTGTACTATATTTCAATACTACCTTCTTAAACACCCTTAACCATCACACCCCCTCCAGAACAACAAAAAAATAAGCTAAATATGGCCCCTGGTTAACCCCAGACACAACATCCCTCCTCAAAAAAAGAAACAAGGCCTGGAATAATTACCTCAACAGTAAATCCCAATTGAACAAACAAATATACGTTGAACTACGTAATAAAGCCAAAAATCTCACCAAAACAGACAAAACATCTTACTACCAAAAGTTACAGGATAAGCACAGGAACAATCCACAAAAAGTTTGGACAGCAATTAACTCTATTCAACAACCAGGTAAGACAACTACCCTAACCCCAAAAATAGATAACAACCAAGAAGACATCCCCACTCAATTTAATAAATACTTTACAGAAACCATCCAGACCCTTGCAAACAACCAACCCTATGACAACATCCCCACTCCTGCAAATGCACCCCCCACCCCAACTAACAATTGCCCCAAGTTCACCCAGAACCAACCAAATCCATTGAAAAACTACTCCGCAAGCTCAAACCAACGTCTCTAGCCACAGATAAATTACCCGCTGAATATCTCCACCTGGCTGAAAAAGCCATATCATATCCTGTCTCCATCCTAATTAACAGATCCATCTCTGAGTGTATAGTACCCAAGCTATGGAAAATATCACATATCATCCCTCTACATAAAGGGGGAACTCAATAACTACCGCCCTATAGCCATACTACCCCTTTATCTAAAATTTTAGAGAGGGTAATATACAAGCAACTAATGAAACATCTCCTACAAAATAATCTAATAGGAACACAACAACATGGCTTTAGACCCTTCCATAGCACCTCCACCACACTAACAGAATTCACCAACATTGCCAATATTCACAGAAACAACAGACTCCTTGTATCTCCCACCTTTCTTGACTTGTCCAAAGCATTCAATATGGTTAACCACAATAAACTCCTTCTTTCACTAGCAACTCTAAACCTTACCACCCCTGCCGTGTCCTGGTTCAAAATCTACCTAGAGGGAAGGAAACAAGATGTTATGTGGCAAAACCAACTCTCCCTCTCCCTACCAGTCTCCCTAGGAGTACCCCAAGGCTCTATCTTGGGGCTACTTCTTTTTACCCTCTTCACCAATCAGCTCCCAAACAGTATTCCTAAAGCCTTAATAGTGCAATATGCAGATGACACCACCATAATATGTGTAGCCAAATCAATTGACTTCCTTCACTCCCTAACACAAGAATGCTTTGCCCTAGCAGAAACTTGGATTACAAACCAAAGGCTTATTCTGAACCCAAGTAAAATAAAGCTAGTACTCTTTAGCTCCCAAAGAGCCACACCTCCCACTGATTCTTTCTTCATCTCCTCCTTTAACAAGACCACAATCACCCCCACAAATCATACCAAACTCTTAGGGGTTGAAATAGATAATCACCTTTTATTTGACCTACATATTTTTATAACCATAAAAAAGTACATAAAAACCTGGCCTACTGTATCACAATAAAATGATTCCTCACTGACCACTCCAAAACAACAATAGAGAGGACTCACCTACTATCCACCCTACTTTATGCCTCCCCTGTGCTTACAAATCTCCGCAAATCCAACATAAACAAACTTGATAGTTTTTATAATAAGACAACCACCTCACTGAATCCATTCCCAGGGTAAGTTACCACTAATACCACAACTAACAAAAAAGAAACCATACCATCCCCAGCCCCCCTAACTAAATATACCAAGTCCAAGATCGCACTACAGTTGGGAAAAGGGCAAAGTCCACCTTGTTGGCCAGTAGGTTACTTACTGTGGGAATGGATTTGCCATTCCATTGATTCACTGAAATGAGGTTTCAATGCTTTCTTCTCGATGATTTGGTCATCGATATTGTGGGCTTTTTATGTTTTCGAGTAGACCCCAAAAGAGCATAAATGTTTCAAAAATTGGTACTCACACTTTCTCTAGAAGTCACTTGGTAGGACTGAGGAACATAATAGCCAACTACTTCTTGCAGGAAAAAGAGCTGAGTTTTGAAAACTAGCACAGAATGCTTCACCTTTTAAGTCAGACTGATACCTGGAGTTGAGTGTGAGATCAGCTTACTAGTGACAAGCACTAAAGCTGATCAGGGCTGACTGCTCTTGAAATCATTCACTTTAGAATTTCTTTGGAACTGGAAACATCATTTGTTTTTTCAGCTATCAAAGAAAAATAGGGAGGATATTTGTTTTATTTATTTATTTATGCATTTATTTATTGCATTTGTTTACTGGGAAAGTTTGACTGGACAACGAACAAAAATTGACCCTTTTCAGCAGAGGCCTGGAGAGAAAAGCTCTACAAAGTTACAAAAGCAAACTACTAAGCTGATTTCACATAGATGAATAGAAAATTAGAGAAAAAACACAATATATACAAACAGCAGCAGAAATACGGTTAAATAGTGCAGAAAATAACATGGTTTATTGCAATATTTCCTGGCATTAGATGGCTTAGGAAAGTAGCATCTTTGGAAATTGTCACAGAATCCAGTTATTTTTATATTTTCCTGCTTTTGTTCACATATTTTCAGACCTCATACTGTGAGCTATTTACTTAAAGCCAGATGATATATGCTGACAATGGACTGCTGAGTTAGGGGTAAATGTTTTGTGACTGCCTATAGCTAGAGCAGTTCACTTGTACTCTTTTAGAATGCTTGATTGAATATAAATACTCCTAAACTCTATTTTCCGGAAGTAAGCACAAGCTTAGCCTACCACCATATAACCAGAGAAGGAAAACTAAGAAAACCCTCTACCACAGGAAATCTGGAGGCTCTTCTGAAAGAAACTTATGATTTTGAAGTCACTTTAATTACAAAAATAAAGAAAAAGGTTTGTTCATAGGAGAAGATAGATACCCTAGGCCACTATGAAACAGGTTAGGGAGATTATGGCTGACTGCTCCCAAAATCTCTTTCCCATTCTATTTTTTTTTTGTTGTTGTTATTACCCCTTAGTATTGTTATGGTAAACTGATGTTTAGCAGGCTGTAGCACAAAATAGTACAATTGTGTAAGTAAACTTACGATAAAAGTAGGAATTGGAATAATCACTGCTGTAGTAACCTAAGCTATATGGGTAGATGGCCAACTGCCAAAGCTTCAGGGCACCTTCCACATGCCCAAACTGTCAAGCAGCTCGAGGTGAGCAAGCTAAAGGACAAGTTTGGGTGTGAAGCCCTTCAGAGCTTTTCTGCCAAAAGAAAGAGGGAGGCCGAGCCCTGAAAGGACAAAGCTAGGAACAACAACAAAATAAATGTCCAAACCCTAGCATAAAACACACACACAAAACAAGGGGAGTGGAGGGAGGGAGTGGCTACTACAGCAGTAATCATTCAAAAATCTATTATGTTAAGTTTACTTCCACAGCTGTACAAAGTTCATCATATTGATTCTTGCTGCAGTAGCCTTAGCTATATGGGTAGGTTACCATAGCTAACTCTATTTGGAAGGTGGTAGGAGAAGAGTCCAGAAGTCCCTGAAAAATGGTCCTAGCAAAGCCAACAAGCTTACAGAGCTTTGTAAAAATAGGTGCAGAGGGTCAGTCAGCAGTTTGTAGAATATTTCTAGAAACCAACCCCTTCCAAAAAGCCACAGATGAAGCCAAAGTCCTGGTGGAGTGGGTCTTGACTCTGCTTGGAACAGTTTTGTTATGGTGAGTAGAAAGTAACAGCCTTAGACAACCATTTGTAAATAGTTTGTTTTGGCACAGTTTGTCCCTTCTTACTTTCACAAGAAATTAACAATTGATCCACAGATCTGAAAGATTTAGTTCTGTCAAGATAGCACCTGAGTTGTCTGTGGACATCCAAGGTATGGAATATCCTTTCTCCCTCATGTTTAGGATCAGGAAAGCAACTGGGGAGATGAATAGTTTGGGTTAAAATAAACTTGGATACCTATTTAGGCATAGAAAAGGGATTTTCTCAAAGAAACCCTGTCCATTTGGAAAATGGGATAGGGTTGACTGACCATAAGAACTCTCAACTCAGATACTTTTCTTGTAGAGGTCAGAGCAATCAGTAAAACTGCTTTCCATATTAAGAACTTCAAGTCATCCAGGTTAGCTGGTTCAAATGGAGCAAGTGTTACCTTCTCTAATACAGATTTAAGATCCAAAGGATAGGGCCACCAGTTTTCTAGGAGGCTGCTAATGCAAAACCCCATTTAAAAACATTCTGACATGAGATTCGCATTAAGAGAGGGGGATCCAAGGGAAGACATGCTGAAATGCCTGAAATATGAACCTCGATAGAGTAATATAAAAGGCCATATGCTGGTAACTCACACAAATATAAAAAGAGAGAACAATTTGCCCTGAATTGATGCTGTTATATTGTTGGCACCAACTAGAAAATCTTTTCCATTGGTAAGCTATGATTTTCCAGTAACAGGTTTTCTTGCCTCCACAAACATCTGCTGCACATCCATAGTAAACAGATGCCAAAAAGGAATTCAGACCTTATCACCCAGGCACTCAATTGAAATTGATTGATATCAAGAGTGTATAAAAAACATCCTGTTCTTATGTAAGTAGATCTAGTTTGTGAAGAAGCTTGTAGTAATTGACCCTGACCATTTCCAAACTAAGGGAGAACAATAGCTGCCTGGGCCAGAAGGGAGTCACAACAATGATCTAGGTGGATTCCTTCTGAATCTTCATACATACCCTGGATAATAGTGGAATGGATGGAAAAGCATATAGGAACATTTCTGTCAAAGGAAAAGCAAAATGCATTTGTCTTCCAGGCCTTCTTACATGGAGTCCTGGAACAGAAGCTTGCCAAATGATCATGCAGAGGAAGCAATCAGGTCTACTTAAGGAACTCACTAAAGATTGATCAAATCTTGGAAGACCACCTGATATAGTTTCATTCATGAGGCTCTGCCCTGGTCTTGCTTGGGTTGTCTGCCACACAATTTTGCTAGGACTGAATGTAGGATGCATGTAGAGTGAGATTGTGCTGTGAAGCTATGTCCCAAGCTAACATGTCTAGTCTGCAAAGGGGGTATGAACTGGTTCCCTCTTGCTTGTTGATGTTCCACATGACTGTGGTATTGTCTGTAACCACTTGAAGAGGTTGTGGGAACTAAAGAAGGTTTACAGAGTTGAGTGCCTTGATCAGTGCAAGTATCTCCTTGATATTTATATCTGTTGTGTCCTACACCCCTTGCACTTTTATCCCTCATCAAACAACTCTTAAGCAAAATATGAGGTGTTGTGACTGACTGCTTTAGAGCAAGGAGGGAGAAGGGGAAACCAGGATTTATGAATATCTGTTTCCTACACCAAATGATTTCTGTTCTGACAAACCCCAGTACTGGGATTTGAAAACATAAATGGTGTTGGTGCTGGGACCAAACCGATTTCAGATATCACAGTATCTTTCTCATGTGTAGTCTTGCCAGGTGTACCATGAGAATCATAAGATGCTATGAGACCCAAAATCCTGAGGTATTCCCTCCAGTGACCAAAATCTGAGTGGAAACACTTTGATATCTTAATCTGTTTCTATGTATTTTTCCTGTGGAAGAAAACTTGTTTTAACTGAGGAGTCTATTTGGCATCCCAGGAACACAATACTGTGTGAAAGTCAAGAAAGATTTTTGAATGTTTTCTTGGAATCCTAGCTTGTATAGGTTTCACACCTGACATACCCTGCAAAGATAAGCAAGTTGTCTAAATATGGAAAAATGTGGATACTCTGTAGCCTGCAATGAGCTATAACTGCAGCTAGACACTTTGCAAACACACTTGGTGCAGTTGATATTCCAAAGGTTAAGACAGATACTGATAGTGTGGGTCACACACACAGAAGCTTAAGAACCGTCTGACATCTGGAAGAATAGGGATGTGATGATAAGCATATTTTAAATCTAGTGCTACCAGGAAACTTGAAAGAGGAAAAAGAGGTAACAGGTTGTGAAGCAACATCATTTTGCCTTTGGGTACGATCATAAACAGGTTTAGGAAATAAAGATTCCAAACTGGTTTCCAAGCATTTTCTTTCTTTTTTTCTTTGGCACTAGGAACATCCTTGAATAAAACCCTTTTCCCACTTGGGAAGGATGCACTGGTTGTATTACTCCATAGAAACGCATCCAATGAAGTACTACTGGAAACAAAATAGTCTGATCTGGAGGATGAAAAATGACCCCCTGGAAAAGAGTAATTTCCTCCCACTGCCATATGAATCACTGATGAATGATTTTCAGAACCCATGTGACTAAAAAATATATGTTGCCAAGGAGAAAAATAGAGATTAAGACTTTCCGGAAGAAAAGAAGGGGCCAGGGTGAGAGGAGGTCACAAGGTCTTTTGAAAAGTCATTTAGCTTGTTGGATTGTCCTTAGATTTGGGAGGTTTGAAACTTCTTTTTTGGAACCCTCTTGCCAGCTCTGTTTAAACATATGTTTACCTGTATTTTGTTATGACAGTATTCTGCTTTTTGACAAAACTGGGTGAGGAGAAAATTTGGAAAAGAAGGGCTAAAAATCAGAGATTGCTTGGATCAGTGTGCCCCTTTCATCACATGTTCTGATCACCTCTACAGCAGAAGGGCCAAACACTAAATCTCTATCCAAAGTTGAATTTAAAATCTAATTTTTAACATCATCTGGGAGTTTCTGAGAATGCAGCTATGCAAATCTTCTCAAAACAGTCCCAGTGGCCTTAGCCCTGGAAGAAGCATCAAGAGAGTCATGCACACCCTGTAAACAATGGGTAATGATGTGTGTGATAAAAAATGCACTATTTAAACCAGGTTTTTCCTCACAAGAAGAAACTGGATAAAACTTCCCTCATACTTTTGAATCCTGAATCTCTTCAGGAAAAGAGGTATACCTCTTTCTTTTACCAGAAACTACTTTACTAGAAGGATCAATAGCCTGAATTAAACTCTGAACCAGGCCCCATAAACTACTCCTATCAAAACAAATTTGAGGAGCAGATACATGCTTGGTTTTCTGTTTCTTTTTGTCAGTCTTTATTTAAAGATCCAACTCCTCCGTGGAACTTAAATATACTACTGCAGGCCTTGATTCATTTTCCTCCTTTGAACCGGCAGCAAAATGTGATCTTAAGTTTCTGACCTGGAAGACTATCTTTCCGGTGGCTGTCACCTCTGCTAGATGGATTTCAGAACTTCAAATATTGTCTTCTGAACTGTAGTTTGTCTTTTTTTATTCAGGACAGTTTGTTAAATACTTCTGTTGCAACTTATCTAAAAATCGACACATTCTCTAAACTTGCTGTGGTTTTGTGAGCACTATTTGAGTATAAGAAAAAGTCATCAGGTTCAGGTGGTATCCCTACTGCATTCTTTTAGTATTTTATGCTGTTCTGTTTTAGGGCCGACTTCAAGCTCATGTTGTCACATCATAAAATACAGCTCCATACATGCCAACATCCTCCTTTAACACTGAGTGACCACTGAAATCCTTTTCTAGCCTTTAGTGAACTGTCAACCCATCCCTACAAGTTAATCCCTACCCCCAGACCCATGTCTCCTTTTTTTCTTACTGGCCTCTGTGTTGCATGGAGAGAGAGGTCTTGCTTAAGTCGAGGTAGGCAGTATCAGTTACATTTCGTTTGCCCATTCTGCTCATAAAATGATATACAGTTGAGTTGACATGTTTTTCTGAAGTTAATTGTAGAAGATTTTTTTGTTTCATTGTTCTGAGAACTGAGGTAGTGCTTGCTCGTTTTAATTTTCCAGTTATCTCCTAAATTGTTTTTAACAAATAAACAGAAAAGTATATTAATTACCATACATAAAATTACAAAGGTACTGAAGTCCATGACTTCCCACATGTTAAAATTGTAAATATTATATGAAACTTAGTCACCAACATGCAACTCATGCAGAGACATGCAGACATCTTCTGTTAATTAAGATAAGGGGATCAACTCTTACTGAAATAAATAGTATAGCACTCCTATTCTATTAATATACAACACTAGCTATAAATGTTCGTCATATTCATCACTGACACAGCGAGTTATATCCTGCCAAGCATATAACAGCCATTCAGTTTCCAAAGCTTTAGGGCATTTTCCACACTACAAAACTGTCAAGCAGCCCAAGATGATCTGACTGAAAGACAAGTTTGGGTGTGAGGCTCTCCAGAGCTTTACTGCTTCTGAAGAGTACACTTCTCTGAGACGTTCAAGGATCGACAGTCAGCTTGTGCTGTTCCTTTGCTGGGTAGATAAGGTCTGTTTGGGTAAAACATACTTCCATTTTCTTATTTGTGTTGCTGTTTTATCACCTTCCTCTTCTGGAAAGCTATTTTAAGGACAGGAGTATTGTCCTTTTGCAGACTGCCACAAGACTGTAATATAACTTTTAAATGGAGTGCTCATTTTTCCTGTCAGTATATAAAGTGGTCTAAAGTAACAGAAAGCTTTTTTTCCGTTTATTTTACTTTAGTCTTTTAAAGTGGTTTTTACTGTCAAAAAATTTACTTTTATAGAATAGTAGTGTTTACCACCATTCGCTGCTTGCCTCACCCTGGAAAGAGACACCCTTTTTGGCTCGACCATGGAACAGACTGCCGGTCTCAGAGTAAGTCCTTCTTCCACCCACATAATGAAAAAAAAAATAACCAACCACACAAAGAAAAAAATAACCAAACAGCCTTAGCCCAAACATATTTGACTCAGCCACAGGTGGGTGACTCTGCTGTGGCCTTTTATTGCACATCAGACCACTCATCTTTTACCCAAGACCACTCTGGTGAAGCACCCATAGCCACTATGGACAAGGGCTTAGCCAGATCCATTGTGGCTACTGGAGTCCTCTCAGTGGGCAAGGGTGACCCACTTTTGTCAATCCTGGGAGGGGGGACATGAAGGTTTCCCTGTTGTGACAGAATGCTGTACCCATCGCTGAGGGTGCTGCTGTGGAGCTTTTCTCCCTGGGCCTCCACTGAAAAAAGGATTTTGCTCAGTTGGACTATCCCGGTTAACAAATGTCAAATAAATAAATAAATAAATAACATTTATAAAGAGGTCTCAAAAGAAAGGTACCCCTCAAGAAGGCCTTACAATGTTTAGATGAAGCCAAGGTGGAGTTCTCATATCTAGTGTAAAGATTAGAGATGGCTGCTAATTGAATTCTAATGGTTCAGGAACTAGCTCCTTCATTGAAAATTGTTGCCAAAAATTGTAAATTTTCTTGTAGAAGCTTTATGGGAAGCTAAAAATATATGATGGACAGGGATTGAGAGCATAGGTTGTCTGACTATTAAATGTAATGGAGAAACCATGCTGTCAGGTTTAGGTTTGAGATATCCAGGTGAATCTTGGCTGTCAGGTGAGACAGGAGGCCTGGAACTGGATCCAAAATCCAATGTGAGTAAATTAGATGAGGCTAAAGAAAGGGGAAGCAAATCTGTTGAGGTCAGTAAGCTGCAATGAGGATGACTTTGCTCTTCAACTGAAAAGCTTTCTGCATAAAGTGGGTGATTACAGGAGATGGGGGACACAGACAGAGGTGACTGGGTGGGGTCAATCACATAGTAGAGGATCTCTTGGTGATTCTCTAACTGGGAGGATTAGGAAAAAGAAGCTGCTCCACTTGTTGCTCAGGGGAGATGCAAAGAGATGACAGCAAGGCAAGCCACACTGGCGAAAAATTATTTCTGCCACCTTCATTTTGAGAGACCATTCATGAGGTAGTAGAATGGACCTGCTCAATATGTCTGCAATCACGGCGGATTTCCCTGGAATGTGCATTGCTATCATAAAATGGTTGGATATGAATGCCCATTTCCACACTCTGAGTGCTTCTCAACAAAAACAGTAAGACCGGGTTCCTCCTTGTTTGTTGATGTACCAAACTGTTGACATATTGTTTGTCTGAATCGGAATAGTCCCAAAAGGGAGACAGTATTGGAAGGCCTGCAATGCTAAGACTGCTGTTCTCAATTCCAGCACACTGATATTCATGTTGGCCTTTTCAGGGGACTAAATGCCATGGACTGTTTTTCCTAGGAAGTGCTTCCCCAATCTGGGATGTGTCCATAGTCACTATGTCCTTGGGCTGAGGGACAATGAAAGGAGAGCCTTGTAGGACCTGATCTAATTGAATCTACCACCAAAGTATCTCTTGCATGCCTGAGTGATTCTTACTTGGGCTGACATGGGTTGGTAAAGAATAGATCACTGTGTTCCTAACATCCATTGAAGAATTCTTATATAAAATCTTGCAAGAGGAACTAGGACTATAGCCACCAACATTGATTCCAAAGCTTGTAAAATCAATTGGGCTGAGATTGTGGCACTGTGAATTATTTTTCTGACCTGGAATCTGATAGTTTGTACTCTTTACAGAGAAAGGCAAGCTATCACTAATACCATGTTGAAATTTGCTCCTATGAATTCCAATGTTTGAGACAGTTCTAAATGAGATTTGTTGTAATTTGTGGTTATCCCAAGATGGTTGCAAGTCTGAAGTACCTGATATCATCTTTTTATTAGTAGATGCCTGGTAGGGGCAGTATTGAGCCAGTCGAGCAGGGATGGAAACACTTGGAATCCCTGCAGTCTGCAGTGAGCTGCTACCACTGGCATGCATTTGGTGAACATCCTGGGGACTGTAGTGAGGCTAAAGGGCAGTGCTCTGAACTGGTTATGAATGGCTCCCAGCAGAAAGTGTAGATATCTTCTGAATTGTCTGTTCATTTTTATGTGATAGTGCACATCCTGAAGGTCTGTCGAGCACATCCAGTTGTCCTTGCAGCAGATGGGCAGAATGGACTGAACTGTGACCATTCAAAGCTTTGTATGTCAAACTGATTTTTTCAAGTTGCTGAGACCACAATCTGTCTCCATTCCTGTATTCTTCTCCACTAAAAAGAATCTTGAGTAAGTTCCAGATTTTATCTGGTCTGGAGCAACCTATTGGATGACTCTTTTTTCTATCAGCTTTTGTATTTCTAGTACTGCTGCTTTCCCTCTGACTGGGTGGAAAATCAAGAAATTTGCTAACAGATGAAGGTGGAAGGGAAAAGGGAATTATATAACCTCTGGAAATAATCATTTGTACCCACGTATCTTTTGTTCTGCGGTGGTGGTGCTGCGGTAGCATTGTCGCCTCACAGTTAGATGTTGCCCATTTGATTCTCAGTTAGAGCATCTTCTGTGTGACGACATGCGTGAATGGGTGTTCCTTCGTTGAAGGTTGTACGTTAGGCCCGGCAAGCCAGCACGTAAAACTCTACTGCCAATCATTAGCGGACCAGAGTTCCGCTGTGGCTACCCAAACAAACCCACGTATCTTTTGTGATGTCTAGCCAGGCCTACTGGTGCAGGGATAATTGACCCCCGACTGCCTCCAGAGGGGGACAATTAGGCCTTTCAACAGCACTGGTAGGGTTTGATAGAGAAGGAATCTCTAGACCCTTGGTTCTTTGGGCCTCCTCTGCACATGGGCAGAGTCTTCAATTTGAGATCCCCCCACTGCCCCTGGGGGAACTATCTCCACATGGATCTTGGAAAGGACCCTGGGACATTATGAACCACATCTTTTGATCGAAATACATGCATATGGTCAAAGACAATATCTCCGACCATCACATCCTCCAAACTTAAATGTCGAAACTCACAGGAGTGAACGCTGAGAATGTCATTCACAATGCCGAATTCAAAATTCCTGGTCGCAGAACCACCACAACAAGCACTACCATGAGTCGAGATGGGGGAATATTAGCCTGGCTGGTGTTCAGCATTTCCAAGTTCGGCATCTAAAAATTCGACGATCTGCAAATTGGGGTCACTGCCTTCGACGTTTAGGATGTCAGACAACGTCCGTTCACCTAAATGCATATATTCCCTTTTGCTCACATAATTGATTCCTAGATCAGGTATTTGGGGGATTGAAAAACATACACCCACTGTTGAGAGAGTCTTTCTATCTTTCTCACACTTGCAGAGAGTGTTCTTTACCTTAAGGCCAAACAACAAACTGTCATCAAAAGGTGCATTGATGAACAAGGACTTGAAGAGCTCCACAAATTCACACAAGAGCATCCAGACATGCCTCCTAATGGCAATGCCTGAATCCACCCCCTTTAGGGTACCTTCAGTTGTATAAGACATAATTCTCATGGCTGAATTAGAAATGGATTGTAAAATCACCAAATGCAAAGCCAAAGAAGCCTGAGTCTCACTAGTAGTGGTCCCACAAAGGAATTTTGACAGTTCCTTTACTAAGTCCCCCTGTAGTCTTGTATAGTGCACCAAGTAGTGCAGCGATCTGAGGGCAATGGTTGCTAAAGCATACACATGCTTCTTGAATCTGTACAAAGTCCTAGACTCCCTGTTAGAGGGATGTACAGAGGAAATCTGCTTCACAAGTTCCTTCCTGGTGGCAGCCCCCATGAGCATAGCATCTACAGGCACTCCCTTGCTTTAAACCTCCCTTCGTACAGGTGGTGCCAGAATATGATCTGGTCTTTTGGGGACTGGCCCATCTGTGTCTTGTTCCTTCCACACCCACCTAGAGATCAAGTCAATGAGCTTGTTGGTGGGTGGAGTTGCCAAGGAGGTAGACAGTCCCGACCCAAAGGCCTCCAAGAATACTAATTCCTCTGGAAAAAGGTTATCAGTAGACCAACCATGCTTTTTCAAAGAATGTCAAGGCTGTCTTCGAAATAGATGTCTTTGGGTGGTGATCTTAGAGACCCTTCCCAATCAACAAAATCAGTATCTTTAGTATCTGACTCCTAATAGGAGCCCAAGTGCCTCCTCTTGCACTTCCTATTCCTAGGGACTTCTTCAGTGGGATACTCCAGAGAAGTATCAGAAGAGACAGTAATACCCTTCAGAGTAACCTGGAGACTTCGGAATGTCTGTTCCTGTGGTGTAGAATGCTGAGGCTCAAGGCATAGAAGCACACAGGATCCAGAGGGAAGATCCTATGGGATAGGTACCATCTGTCCTGCAGAAGCAGAGAACTCTCTCTCCACCCCCCCCCCAAAAGCAGAACACTCTTGGGAGAAGGAAGAAGACAGAGCTGTGAAGCCACACTTCCTCCCCATTGGCTCTCCTGCCCTGAAGGCAGTCTACCTAAGGCAATGGTCAGAGCCAAGCTGTCCAATGCAGAGACTCTGAGGGTTGGATCCAAGGTATTAGAGTCAACTCCAAAGTTGTCGGAGCAATGTCTAACCCAAAGAGCCTCTGCATTGGACAGATTGGCTCTGACCATTGCCAGTTTCAGAGCCGGTGCACTCAGAGACAGCCTCAGAGCTGAAGATACTAAAATATTCGGATCCAGTCCACATCGTCCTGGGATATTCATATCCAAGGGTTCCAAAATGATAAGTCACATCAGAGAAGTAGCCCAAGTTTGGTGGAATAGTACAAATGGGGACTTCCTGAATTGAAGGGGTAAGTGCCAAGAGAACTCCCATCTGTATCTGTACCGAGAGAAATGTCCTCATCATTCTGGCCACATCAGCCTCAGTCAGACTTTTGGAAGAATGAGAAGTAATTACTGATGGGGACCTAGAGTGCTTGTGGAACTCAAGAAATGGGGAAGGTACTCTACAGGGTACTGGGTTTATGGAGGGATCTGAAGAAACCATTCTTGACTCTGATGGCAGCTGAACTGGAGCAGTCCTTGAATCTGACTTTTTGTCTTTTTGCCTAGGTGGTTCCATGGTAGGATTCAGTGAGGGAGTTGAGGATCTAGAAGGCCTTGAAGGCTTAGCTGAAGGCTCCTTAATCTTAGGTTTTGGGGTTGAGCCCCAGGTATAGTCTCTGAAAAGGAATAAGGTAGCAGGCCTTTCAGGACTAATTTATTTTTTCTGTCTGCGATTGCTTGTGGGTTGAAGGCCTTGCAGATGAAGCAATCTACTTGTAAATGGTGTGGTCCCAAACATTAGCTGCATAAAGTATATGCATCTGAAAAAGGCAACTTGTGCCCCCATTTCCGTTACTTCTGAAAACCTGATGGACCCTTTACAGACATTTTATCAAATGTAAGAAGTTTTTTTTTTTCTTAATTTTTATTAACAAGCAAAAGGAGAAAAATTACCTGCAATGGTACTTAAAATTACACAAAACGCATGTAAAGGGGAAAATGGGCTTACCAACTATGATAAGATGATTACACTAAAAACAGTGTAAAAAGAGAGGTATTAGAGAGAGGAAATAATAATATTTTATATCAAATAAAGTAGGGAATTAACTTATCTTTCCACTCTTTGGCTAAATGTTCAAGAGCTGAAAATGACCACATCTAAATGCAAAAGCAGCAAACAACATCTGAGGTATGTTAAGGGTTGGTGCATTATGGGAAAGGAAGGATCTCAAGACCTTTTTAACAGCAGATTTGGATCCAAACCCAACTCTTGAGGAATGAATGAACATTGACAACATCAGATTTAGAATATTCTCATGTCAAACCACATTCTAAATTTAGGGCAGATAACACAAAATAAATGATCAACAAATTATTCACTACAGTAAAGAGGCTTATGCAAAATTCACATGGGCTTCTGAAGTGCTTTCCTTCCTGAAACTAGTCAAAGGTTTATATCCAAAAAGATGAGCAATTCAGCCTTGCAATGGTCAAGTTTTTTTACAGCAAACAGCTTTTCAACAAACAGCACCACATGGTTTTCAGCCTTGGGAGAAATGGCAAGATTGCTTCAGATGCATCTCTGCATTGCTGGCTTACTAAATCTGATGAATGACATTATATTAAGACATTGAGATTTTGAAGGCAGATTGTAACCCTTGAAAACCAGGTGGCTTTTGTCAGCCTCACATAACCCACTTTTCCCCAAAGAAAACACTATGACCAGGATTCCGAAATTGCAACAGCAAAAGAGTCTTTTAGTGCAATCCTGGAAACTAAGGGTTCACAGTCACACTAGCCACAGTGAGCATGTTTCTTATAAGCTCAGTGTTTGTTGCTGTGATAACCACTGGTATATGATGGATCAAGTGGGTCAAGTCAAAACAGTCACCCCCAAATTCATTCCACCATGCACACACATAGACATAGAAACACAACCATACCTCTTACCCATCCCTGAGCTTACAGAACACCCCCGAATTTTCACTGTGTCATGCAAATCATGAATGATAATAGTAAACAAATAATGCCAGACATTAGACTTGTATTCTTATTGTTCAGTAAATGGGTACGAGTGCAAAACCTGTTGCTTTATTAACTTTTAAAGTAGATTAGAATAATATGTAGAAAGACCCCTGATGTCGTCTAGTGTTCCCCCATGAGCTTTGTGCAGAAGTCTTGAACATGGCTTAATACATCACAGACCATTATCATCATTAATGCCAGATATTAGTTTCATACTTTTGTTTTGCTTCCCTAACATGTTTTGTGCTGCAAAACCCAAGTTCTATTAACCTTTTAAGTGCATTAGGGTTATATTTGATAGCATCCTTGGTATCTAGTGCCCCAGGAATGTCATTCATCTGAAAAATCTGCTGTCTCATTAACTTTTTCTCAAATTTTTTTTTCAAATACATTTGAATGAATTCCATAGTTTTTATACATAACATCTTAAATAACTATGTACACTATTTACATTAGCCTGACACTATAACAGATCTTAATGTATACAGTTCCTTTATAAGTATGTCCAATCCATTATCAGAGTGTCTGAGCAATTATCGTATAGTGTCAATCAACGATAAGACTTTTCCCCAAGGGTTGTTGATAAATGGCTTTGGATAAATTCTTAGTTCTTTAATTTTAATTTCCAATAATGCTGTGGTCTTCAGTAGGCTGTAGAAGTCTTCCAAAATTGGTATTGTGTTTGTATTCCATCTTCTTGTTATCCACTTCCTTGAAATTGCAAGTATAGTCCATACTAGATACATGTTTGACCTATTCAAATGAGGGCCTTCGTTCACATTTAATAATACAAGAGCTTTAGTTAAATAAAATGATTCATTAAATAAAGCTTGTAGAAAGTTATTAATAGCATTCCAAAATGGCTTAATTTTAACAGAATCAAAGAAAAATGTGGTTCCAATCTGCATTGTGTACTTACTCACATCTCCAACATATTCCTTTTATGGAAGAACTAATTTTATTGATTCTATCTGGGGTTAAGAATGCTTTGTGCTAGCATTTCTAATTAAAAACTTTCCAGTATTGTGTAAAGGATGTATATTTTATTGATAATAAGATATCTGTTTTAATATCTTCAGTTAACTCTATTGAGTGCCCTTTTGTTATATATTTCCAATATGAGGTTTTGGGTATTGTTTTATAGTTTATCAATATTTTGTAAAATTTTGAAATACTGTTTCCCATGTCAGAGTCAATATATATGATTTCATAAATATATTTCATAAATGTAGGCATTTCTTTAAAAGAAGAGTTGTTAATTATTCTACTTAAATCTTGCAAATATGACCGAATACTCTATAAAGTTAGCCAGTCCTGTTGTGGAATTTTGTATGTTGGTTTTATTACTTGCATATTTAAAACTTTTAGTTCTTTGATACATTGGAGCCAACAAACAAATTGTTTCTGTTCCAGGAATTAATAATTTCTCTATATAATTTATGTGGAAAGTTCTTTGTGACTATACATGGTGTTAAAAGATCAAACCAGATTTTTAAATCTATATTTGCATTAATAATTTTCCTAAATAAGTCAATATAATAATCATACAAGTTTTAGTGGGTTTAGTTATATTATATTGCATACTAATACATGATATGTGCCATAGCAAATTGTTTTTATCTGTTATTTGAATTTTTTTTTTTTTGTCAATCAAATTCATTTATTGATCTTACAGTTAGTAATTCTTTCCAATTTGAAGAGTAATTTGGACTTATCCAATCTGAGATTGTTTTAAATATTGATGCTTTTATATATGTTTCTGTATCAAGAAAGTTTAATCCTCCCTGTTTCCATGGTATGATATGAGGTACTAAAGCTATTCTGTTTCTTTTGGGAAACCTTGAACATTTTATTAGGCATGAATTTATTTATTTAAGTATATTCCTTTCTGGTAACAGTTGTATTGCCAAGGCTGTATATAGGATCTTGGGCAGTAAAACTGTAGTCTATATTCAAATGTTAATATTAGTTTGCTCCATTTTTCAACAGAGATTTTAATTGTGTTGATTATATTATTGTAGCTTTTTTGAGACTAATTCATTATTATCCTTGCATAACTCAATTCCTAGATATTTTAAGGTAGATTCTTGTTTCCCTATGATGTGATCCCCCTTAGTCTGCAGTTCTTTTTTTTTTTTTTTAAATAAAAGTTTTGATTTTGATTTATTGAAATGGAGTCCTGGAGTTATGTGAAATATTAATATATCTAATTCATCTAATGTCTCTTTTGTATTAGATCATGTTAGTAATATGTCATCATCAAATAGCATTACTTTAGAATTGTATTGTTCATAAACATCTATTCCTTTGGTTTTTATATTGTTACAAATTGAATCTGCCAATATTTCAATAGCCAGAGCAAATATAATCAGTAACATGGGACATCCTTGTTTAGCACCTTTTGTTATATGTATAGATTCAGAGATAAAAGGACCTAATTTGAAATACACTAAATTATTTGTATATATATTCCTTAGGAGATGAACAAAGAATGCAGGAAATTCAAATAGCATTAGGATTTTGAATACATAGTCTCAATTTAGGAATCAAAGGCTTTCTCTATATCTAGGTCAATTATGCGTGTTTCTTTATTCATAGGTTCATAGGTAGGTACTACGCTATCTGCCCAAGGGCCTACGTAAGCCTAGCCAACAAGATTCCCTGGCTTACGGCACCCAAGAAAGTTATTTTCCTGTGCCACTGTCGAGCAGAGACACAGAAGTGATCCCCGGGGTGTATTTCCTATTTCCCATCCACTCATCAAGATTTTTCTTGAAGAGTGCAAATGAACAACTTTGCTTGACATAGATGGGTAGTCTGTTCCAGAGTATGGGAAGTCTGTGGGGCAGGAATCTATCCCTTTAGCATGTCCTGTTTATTGTGGTGACAATGTTTAGGTCCCTAGAGCATGTAGCTTGGAGGGATTGGGATTTCTTTAGGTGTAGCATGTCCAACAGCTCTGGGTTTGACATAGCTTTATATGTTAGGCAGAGATCACCTCGGAGTAGGCGATACACTATGGAGTAAAGCTGGAGTTTTTTAAGACGGTCAGTGTAGGGCATTTGTTTGAGGCCAGTAATCCTCTTTGTGAGGTACTTCTGTGGCCTTTCCAGCTGCTGCAGATGTCTTGTGGGGTACATTCCAAAATGGGTGCTTGTACTCTATAATGGGTCTAATGAGTGTCGAGTAGAGGGGAACAATGGCCTCTTTTTTCCTGGATGAGAACCCATTTATGATAAGGTGTGCCATGTAGGAGGACTTCCTGTCTACTGTGGTGATGTGACTATCAAAGGAGAGACTACTGTACACCTGGGTCCCAAAGTCTCATATCACACATTCGGTGGTATATTCATTCTGTTAGTTAATATTGTCATATATATCTTATAGTCATCATTTAATAATGATATAGGTCTATATGAGGTACAGAGGTTTGGGGATTTGTTGTCCTTTAGGATTGGTGTGATCTAATAGAGCTTTATGGAAGAGGGATAGTATCTTTGAAGGAAAAAGTTTATATATTTCCATAATTATACCATCTATATCTGGAGCTTTATTATTTTTACTCTCTTTTATTGTATCTGCAATTTCTTTGTAGGATATGGGTACTTGCAGATCTAGTTTTAATTTTTCTGGTATTTTTTTATATTAGAACATTTTTCATCTAGATTTAATTGATCGATATGTATATTTTCTTTTTGGAAATGTTCCATATAGGGATTTCTATAGGCATAAAGAATGTCACCTATATCCGAGACATTTTTCCCTTTCTTTTCATGGAAGATGCTTTTAATGTTATTAGATTTTGATTGTATTTTGATTCTTGTGGATAAATTATGTAGATATTTGGGAGAAGTCTCATTAACTTTTGATGTGACTTAGGTTAACATTTAACAGTCCACCTTGGTGTCTAGTCCCCCTCCCCAAGAGTACTGCAGGAATTATGCATTGGCTAAGGGGAGTTTAGAGCTATGCCAGCTGCACCCTCGTACACACACACACACACACACACACACACACACACACACACACACATGCCATATATTGCATACACATCTCACTCACCCCATCACACCCACACATGCTCACAAGCATTCACCTGTACACTGTACACACACTTAGCAACACTCATACTTCTACATATATTTGCATATGCAGCTACACACACACACACACACACACACACACACACACACACACACACATACTCACACACACACACACACACACACACACACACACACACACACACACACACACACACCAACACTACCTATCCACCGAACCTTCCATTTGCCTCTAGCATGATCTCACAGCTGACTGCTTCTATAAATTGCGTGTTTGCATAAAGCATTTACTGCAGGAATTTCTGGGGAGAACAACATGGCTATTTAACGTCATTAATATTTGCAGTAGGAAAAAGAGAAATAGCCCCCTCCTAAGATGCTGCACCACTTTGAGGTAAGGCATTGCAGTAGGGCTGTCTTTGAATCAGAAGCAGCTAAACACTTGTGACGACATTTCTGAATCCTAGCCTATGCTTGTAATAATTATTTTTATCTATCTTACAAAATGCATCAAAAACCTTTAAAATTTAAGTTTCAGTGTAAGATGCAAGCACTTTGTTGATGAGGTCTTGGTAACATATGACACACTTTTTTCTACATGCATTTCTGGAGCTATAGCATAACTATAAATTATGTAAAAGATTTCAGACTTTTATTCAACACATATGTGCATGCACATGAACACACATTAGTTGAGCAGTCATTTAGAGCTTAATATATGTATATAGCTCACATTTAAACATCTTGCAAAAGGAAATTATTAGGTTATTTCTACACACATCCAGTCTTTTGTGTAGGCAGCCTTAGCAAAGTTATCAAAATAATGCTTTAAAAATGAACATTTTGTTTATTCTGCCTTTCATGTATCACACTGTCCCTCTTTGAAGGTTAAGGTCTCTGATCCTCTGTCTTCAGATTACCATATCTCTTCACTTTGGATTTTTGTTCTAAGTCTCCTTGCCTTACACATTCATCAAGCATTTTCCATAGATCATCCACCAACCCACCCACTGCTTATTTTAACCAAGCTCCACTGAGGTTGGCGACCAGCCTGTATTCTGCTATCTGCATCTGAGCCATCTGATGCTTAAGACAAAAGATAAGACCATTATTGCTTGTATTTCTACACTTGCTGTTATCTCTGTTTCTGCTGAATATTTCTGCATTTTTACTGTAATTCTTGCTTGTTTTTCAATGACTGCGTGCATCTCTGTGTTCTGGTTACTTGTACTCAGTAGCATAGACTAGCCACAAATCCTGCTGTGTCTAGTTCTGTTTGTATTTGAATTGAGCACTAATCCCCAGCAAAATTTTTCTGGAGTGGGCTTCTGCACCCTTGTGGTAGGAGGTACCAAATAAATATACATGATGTCCTCTTCACCAAAGGTCCAGCTTGCTAAACCACAAAAAGTAACCATATAAAAGCCACCGGACCACCAGGCTGGTAAAACAATATAAGAGAGCAAATTTATTAAAATAAAATGCAGATGAGCGCTTTTGGGTAAATCCCTTCATCAGACAACTCACATAATACTAACAACTCACATTTAAAAGAAACAACAACCAATGATTTTTCAGTGTTGAGCTCTCCTCCTCTTTAGGGCAGGTTTGAGGAGTATGACTCCATTCAAACCAGTGGCTCTATCTGCCCTTAACTCAATCCATTTTGTCTCATTAAATTCAGTTAAATTCACAATATCACCACCCTTCACATTCAGTTTTACAACTTGTAACACCATAAAATCAAATGTGTGCCCCATGTTATTCATGACATGTTGGCATAAAGCATTATGGGCATTGCCCAAGTGTATTGTTAATAAATGCTTTAAAATCTTTTCCTTTAAGTGGCAGTTTGTCTTGCCAACATAAAATAAGCAACATCCTCTGCACTGAGCCAAATGTATAACATTCTTAGTTTGACAGTCAGCATACTGGGCAAGAGAGTAACTTTTATTAGTATCGGGATGAATAAATAGAGTAGGCCTCATAATGTAAGTACAGGCCTTACAGTGCCTACATGGAAAGGTGCCTAATTGTTGTGAAGAAATTTTCATAATCATGCTTTGTTCCCTACAAAGTAAATCTTTCAAATTCTTATTATGCTTGAAACTAAAAGAAGGTTTCACATCCACTACATTCTTAAGTTTCTCATCAGTTAACAGAATACTCCAAATGTTCCGAATGATGTCACATACACCCCATATGTTATTGCTGTACCGTAAAACCACACATGGCATGCTTCTCAGTCATGACTTGTCAGTCATGGATTCTAAGTTCTGTCCACAACCTCAAGGGTAAATTCCAGATTTGCACTTAACTTGGTGTAAATGGCACAGCATATACTGAACTGACAATATTGCTAACCTGCTGGCAGATAGGTTCAGTGAGAACTTCTCCTACTGTCACCACCCATACTGTCACCACCCAATATACCACAAGACATTGTGCCACACGTCGTCCCCCAGAAATCTCTATGGAATAGCTCCTTAATGTCCTTTCCAAGGCAAAAAATATGGCCTCTGTGAGACCAGACAACATTCCTGGCTGCATCATAAACTGCCTATGGCAGGAGACAGTGGCACCTCTGAGCACCCCCTTTAGCCACAGCCTAAGCACTGGGTATGTTCCTGCAGATTGGAAAACTGCCAATGTCATCCTCCTCCACAAAGAGGGCTCCTCTGTTGACCCTGAGAATTATAGACCAATAAGTCTAACCAGCCTCATATGCAAGGCCATGGGCCTCATCAACAAGGATATACGCAACCTCCAACACTAGACCCATCCCAGTTTGGTTTCATCAAAGTGAGATTATGCTGACTTCTTTGAGATGGTCACTAAAGTCCTGAATGAAGGTAAAACTGTGCATACTGCCTATTTAGACCTACTGAAGGCCTTCAACACCATTCTCCACTCAGGCATCATTGATAATTTTATCCATATGAATGTAATGTTAAACTGTTGTTCTCATATGTTGTACTAATGCATTGTTGTTCTCATATGTTGTACTAATGCATTGCATATTGTATATTGTCTTTCTGTCTGGAGCTTTTCTCCTCAGGCCTCCATTGAAAACAGGCTACCTTGGCCCAATGGACTTTCCAGGTTTACAAACTGAAATAAATAAATAAATAAATAAATAATTATATAAATACATAAATAAATAAACCAGTATATAGTTAGATGAGTTGCTAACTGGCTCACTAATAGAACACACACAGTTAAAACAGGGGACTTTTTATCCACCTCCAGACCAGTAACCAGTGGAGTACCACAGGGCTCGGTGCTGGTGCCACTATTGTTTGAATTTACTTTTCATAAGTACAGGCCAAAATCAAAGGCATGTGACTAACTAAGTTTACAGATGACTGCAAGCTGGGTATGATCACTGAATCACCTAGTGACATTGTCACCCTTCAGGAAGGTTTTACTCAAGCCAACAATTGGTGCCAAAGTCACAGGCTCAAGCTAAATGCCAAAAAGTGCATCATTATCTCCATCAGCAAAGGAGACATCCCTGCTAAGTACCACATTAACAACAACCTTAAGTACCCCATCTATGGTAAGAGACCTGGACACACAGGCTGAGCGCAACCTCTCCTTCAACCATCATGTTTCCACGGTGGTTAAGAAAAGTCTTTTATGTTGCCCTTCTCATTAATAAGGGCATTGCTTCCAGAAAAAAGAGGTTATAACCCCCCCTGTACTCCTCCCTTATTAGACCAATTATAGAATACAATGCGCCCTTCGGTATGACTCTTGTCATGTACCATCAACAATTGGAGAGACCTCAGAGGTACCTTAAAAAGAAAATTCAAGGTGTCCAACACCTGTCTTATGCTGATAGACTAAAATCCCTATCGCTATAGTCTGTGTCCTACAGACTACTCAGGTGTGACCTCTGTCTAGCCTATAAGGCAGCAACACACCCTGCCCTGATGGAAATGCTAGACATTAGCAAGACAAATGGTTCTTGCTGCACTCACTCTAGCAATCTCAACAAGAGAAATAACATTAACAGAACCTTCTGGAGAGAAAGGTTAATCTCCAAAAGGTTCCCCCTCTGGAATAAACTTCCAATCTTAGTAAAACAGACTCCTTCACTGACCCTCTTCAAGTGTAATCTGGATAACTGGATGGTGAATCACAAATTTACCACTGGGTTTTTACCTGCATCCCTTCTGTACAGGGGTAGCAGGTGTTGAGTCAGGTCTACTAATAGCATCATTTAAAAGAAGGAAAAAAGTTGGCTAGGATTGTAAGGGCCTCAGGGCCATTAGCCTAGTAACCTTCTATGATCCTGTGATTCTATAAAGGAATTTTGCATCAAACCTCATGTTTAAACATGAAGCAAGCCTGCTTGCTCCTGCAGTTAGATATTTGGACCTCCTTTACTCTCAGCGTATTGCTTAACTGCTGCTTCCATGGGGCACTTTTTACATTTGCAGTTTTTGTTTCCCATGGAGAGAAAGGTTCATCTCCAAAAGGTTCTTACTATTTTCTTTTACGTATAAACAGAGTCATGTGTGTGCATCATTCTTTGTATGTCAAAGAACTGCTAGCAGTGTGCATCATTAAAGAGAAGGTCTTTGGCATCAAACTGTAGAAATTCTAGACATGGACAAACTCGTTTCTGTCTGTGGATTATTGGAAACTATACAATGACCCCCATTAATATTCCAAAACGTGCATGCTGATTGGCCAGCGTGCCAGTTGTAAATCCCACAATATACCAATGGAAAAAAGGTCTGGTCACCCAGACTTTTTTCCGTTGGTATAAAGTCCTCAAAATATATTTTTTAACAAATAAAAAAAAAAAAAAAGAAAGAAAAAACGGAGCAACGGAGACTTTCTTTTCTCCATTGCTTCCGTTTGTAAGCATTGATGTACTGGGTATACGTGGGACGCAAGTCCCATATGCATGCTCAGTACATCAAAACTGGGAAGCAGTGTACCACAACCAGTGGAAGAACAGTAATGCACCCTTATACAAAGACATTATTTAAGAAAAATACGTTTTTTTTTTTCTTAAATAATGACATTGTATAATAGCAATAATGACTCCGTGGTTGTGGTATGTTGAAATTTACCCATTGTTGGCTTTATTTAATAACTCGGGATTTGCCCTCATGATTAAACCACACCGACCATGGGTAAATCTTTAATATACCACACCACATCATCAGTTATTGCTTTAATATACAGTCTTGCTGTAATAACCTCAGAAACTAAGCATCTTGACTAATAATCTATGACTACCAGCTTGAATCTGCTGTAGACTAGCCTATAAATTCTGTACCAGCATTCATTCACACTATTTTACCTCCACTGTCTGCTGACAATCAACCCTCTGCAATGTATTAGCCAGTTCATTCTTCTTAAGGTGAGATCCAATACTGACCCACACATTCTCAACATGTGAGAGATGGTCAGAGGGTTGCCACTCTGGTAGCAGTTAGGGTATCTTGCTAATGGCCATAACCCTGCTTTTTCTGCCTGACGTGAGTACCCATATCACTGGGGATGGCTCTGCTATGCTTTTCCCCAAAATATACATGCTTACACACACATGTACTCTGCAGAGGACCACCATTACTGGCTTGACTTGACCAAGTTCACATCCTTGATCTAAGGCCACATTTACTGCCTTCAGGTCTTTGCTTGGATGGTGGTGATTGGCTGATGTGAGCCATGAGTTCTTCCCCAAGATTGATGAGCTGGCATCAGCTGCTCAACTCCCCCCTCCTTCACCTGGCTCTTCCAGCTAGTTAAACATGGGTCATCTGGATCATAGTTCTGCTACACCACAAAGTCAGTATCCATGCTACTTTTGTAACTCAAACTTCTGAAAAGGCATACATTTTCTTTTCTGGTTTCTAGTCTGTCATAGTAAACTATTTTAAACTTTTTGCCTGTCATTTCTTACATGTTTAGGGCCCATTATTTATCTATTTACTAAACCTTGCTTTTATTTTAACTACACCAAGGTGTGCTTTGCGGGATATTTGTATGCACTGGTAATATACTTCTTTGGAATTATTAGTCTTGTCCTTTTTAATTAGTAAATTCCATTAGCTGAAGCTGTTATCTCATGTTTGCATTTGTTGTGTTTCTTTAAAGGTCAACCTGTGCCATATCTGTTTTTCTTATGTCATGACTTACTAATGGAAAATTATTTTACCTACTGTGGTAGCTGAACTTTTTCTGTTTCTTCCTTTGCCATTTTTAGAGGTCAGGGATATGAAAACTGTAAACGTAGCTATCATGTATACATAGTCAACTCCCACTTTCTAATATATCTCTCCCTTGCACTAATGCTAAAAGTTGGTAGCATTAAAAGAGGGGGGGGATGTGCATGCATCTACTGAAAGACAATAGGCCAGGATAAGAACCAGTTTGATTATCTTATGGATTTTCTCATAAACACATGCAAATTTTTGAAACACAATACAATGTGAACATGGAATACAATGTGAACAGAGATGCTAACAAAGAGAGAGAGAGAGAGAAAGATAACAATACACTCTATTTTCACAGGCAGCAAACGAATATGAAAAATGTATGCATTGGCAATGAAGGCTCTGTAAGCAAGTTCAACACTTCTAAAGAAGTTATGAGAAAGAGAAGGACATTCATTTTACTTTTTATGATGCAGCAAAGATAATAACAACTCCCAGGAAGAAGACATGCACAAAGAAAACAAGTTTCAAATGTAAAAACTGACCATTGATAATACATCCTTAAGACGTTATACAGTTCACAGGGATTTGGGACAGTGACCTAACATTCAACCAACATGTGTCTATTGTCATAAAATCATTCTATATTGCACAGATTATAATCAAAGGATTGTATCCAGATCTAGGGATGCCATTGTCCACCTTTACTCGGCCCTCATTAGGCCAATCATTTAGTATAATACCCCCTTTGGCAGGTATTTGTCCAGACACATGTAACAACTGTAATGTCCACAGAGATACCTTACTAAAAAGATAAAGGCCTAAACAATATGTCCTATGTGGACTGACTGAAAGCCCTGTCACAATACTCAGTATCCTACAGACTGCTAAGAAGTGACCTGTGTCTGGCATGCAAGGCATCCTCCGACAGTACTGATGGATTTACTGCATATCAGCAAAACAAACGGCATTAGAAATCCTTGGTCTAGGGATCTAAACCTCTTCTGCATCATCAACAGAACAGTTTGCAGGGGCAGATACATATCTTCCAGATTATACTGCTGTTCTGGAACAGACTTTCCATCCATGTTAAACAAAGCTCATCCCTGTCCATACTCATGCAACAAAAATTTACCCCAGGATTGCCCCTTGTACTATTAATGGACAGAGGCAGCTTCTAAATGCATTGTCCCATGTATAGGCCCCCACAAATAATCTATGAGATGATTCCAGTTATTCTTATTAGGTGTAATATATAATTATCAACCATGGGATGAGTGAGGCCAATCTCACACCAAATAGGATCGGTTAATTCAAACACCAAAAGAGAAACTGTCTAGTCTTAAAATGGCCTGAAAGTCAGCTAAGCTGATACTTACTTATGACCCAGTGTGCTATAGAGAATAGGAAAATGTCTTTAATAGAGGCCCACTGACTAAGCAACTCTGAAAGAAAACCTTAAGGCTTAATTTGTTACCTTTCCCAATAAGCATTGCCTGATAAAATGGAGAACTCTTCCTTTAAATTTCTTTCAAAGAAGACAAATTTATTAATGTTACCTGCCCCTGAAATTCCAAACTTTTCCAGGACATTTTCATCTTCCTGCAGAATGATTGGAACCATATAACTTTAGTGAATTATTTTCTCTTGCTGTCATACGGAATGAAGTCAAGTTCACAAATACTACAGCCAAGAAACAACAGGAAGACAACCAGATTCTAGTTCCTCTTACCATGGGCTACTAGAAATTATGGTACTGAGGGGACTGAAAACTTACCGTATAAAGGTACCACCAGTCTGAAGTGCTTGCAAATGTAGCACTCTTGTGTATTCAGGGTCACATAATCCTCCTCGCTTTGACATAATTTAAATATCATGCCCATGTGACAGACAACTGGTATTTGCAATTCATGTAGGATTAAATGACTTAGCAGTTTTAATTTTGTTTCACTAGAGGAAACGTAGCTAAATCTCATATGTGATGCATAGCATGGGATGGAACTGTACCATTTACTGGAGCTCTGTCCATGATCCAGAGCATAGGGAGCAGCAGACCTAGGCGGGGAAAGGAAAACACTGAAAAGATAAAGATTTTGATACTAATCTGAAAACAGCAATATTTTGATAAGTGCAGATGGAAATATAATATGTATTGTATCTTTTAGGGCAGACCCCTTCAATGCTCATGAGGAGCAAAAAAAAAAAAAAAAAAAAAAAATCTTGCTTTTTTCCCACTTTTCTAAGATTTAAAAAAGTTCAGTTACATGCTTGCTGTTCTGAACTGTTTGTAAGTTTCTTGGAGGACATTTTTTGCTTGGGCTAAAGGGAAGTCTCTCTGTTCATCAGTGGCAGTGATAAACATTGAGCATCCTGCCTGCCCCTGTGGGAGTGGTTACTGACTTGAAACTGTAGTTTTATTGGCCATTTTGGGTCAATTCCTAACTCCTTGATCTTCCTCTCTTAAATCCCTCTTTTGCGCGGTTTTGCGCGTATTTGTGCATAGCGCAACAACGGGCAGCGCCGCCTAATTGGGTTTAAACTATTCCTGTCTCCACTAAGTCTGCTCTTCACTTTTTCCATTAGAACTGCTCTATCTCTCAATTTAAACTCCATATTCTCATTCTAAGGCCCTTCACTGGTCCAAATAAGTAATCTTACAAGTTAGCACTATAAAACCATAAGCACTACTTACTCTTATAGTCTCTACGATTACCTTGTCCCCTATTGGTCCATCTTAATTCAGTTTCCCTATATTACTCTAGCATGTCCAAAGGTCAGTCAATGGTTTCCTCTCCAGTCCAACTGGTGAATCTGGGAATTTTGAGGCAATGTTACAACTGTCTCATGTACATGGACAACCCTTTCCTCCTCCAAACAGGTTCAAATACATGTGAGAGATGCACCATATAGCCAAACTGGAGGCTGAGCTCTCTCATCTCAAAACTGGTGAAACCAGTCAGGAGGAGAAAGTAATCTCACACAACACAACTCCAGTATCACATAGTCCCACCACATCAGCAAACCAAAAACATAAATACACAAAAACATACTCAGAGGCTCTAAATAAAAATCTACCTAAGCAACAGAGACCTCCAAAGCAGACATCCAAGCAAACGCTACCCCAAAACAAAACACGTACAACACATAGCCCACAAAGTCAGTGTGCCAAGCAGCCACAGCCCTTAAGGGTGACGTCCCACTCACCAGGCTGAATAAAGAGAAGGTCACAGTGAGCTGCCTGTCGGGCGCTAGGATCCGCCACATAACGCAAGCACTCAGGTCACTCCAAAGCAAATACAAATATGAATCAGTCATTGTACATGCTGGTGTGAATGACCTGAGACGTACCTCCCTGGACTACATGAAAAGAGACATAGAGGAGCTCTCTGATCATGTAGCCCAGGCCGGTATGACCCTGACCTTGAGCAGCATCTTACCATCACCTAGAATGATGCCACAGTACAAAGACAAAATGATCGATTTTAACAATTGGCTAAAATTTTGGTGTCATTCTAAGGGGATCCAGTGTCTGTCAGCCTGGGATGACATGCTCGACAAGCCACGTTGCTTCGCTATGCACGGCCTGCACTTGTTACCACTGGGCTTTCGGATATCGGCAAAGGCTCTTGCCACCCCCATAGTGCCTTTTTTAGGCAAGGCTCAAAAGTCAAACCCACCTCCATAGACAGCACAAGAAACAAGAAACTAAGGGTAATGCTGCTAAACGCCAGAAGTCTTAACCTCAAGATGCACGCACTCGAAGCTCTCCTCAGTATGGAGAACATCAATATCTGTGCAGTGACAGAAACCTGGTTCAAGGCTCCAGAGAGCACCCCAGCACTACCAGGTTATACCTCATATCATGCTTTTCAGCCGCAAAACCTGGACCGAACCACAAAAGGAGGAGGAGTGTCCATATTTATCAAGGATATCCACACCTCCAGGTTAGTGGCATTGCACAAAGTATCGGAGACCATCCATGTGCAACTAACAGTGGGCAAGACTGCTTTTCAGTTTATAGCATCCTACAGACCACCCTCTCAAAGTCAGGAATCCCACTCAGCTTTCCTGAAAACATTGGAGAACATGAAGATCTCTCCGAACACCATTATATTGGGTGACTTCAACTACCCAAACATAGACTGGGAGCACTACTCAAGCCCCAGCACCTTAGCCCAAAGGTTCCTGGAAATTATAAACTCAAATGCTATGGAACAACTAGTCACCACTCCCACAAGAGGGGATAGCATACTAGACCTGATCATTACCAACATGGGGACTCTATGCTCCACACCTGAAGTATACCCTCATTGGTAAGATCAAACCATAAATTAATTTCACTGGATGTCCACATCCCGACCCCACCCCCAGCCCAGAAAACCACAGTGAAAAACTTCTCAAAAGCGAACTTCTCACTTCTCAAAACCAAAGTGGAATCCTTCAAGGCCCCAGGGCCAGTGGAAACTACGGCCCAAACTGCAGAATCCTATATAAACACATTCTATGGACACCTCCAGGAATGCATGGATCATGCTATCCCAAACAAAACCAAAACCCAAACATCCAAAGGCAGGCGTCCAGTCTGGCGGACCCCAGCCATTAATAAACTGTACAACAGAAGGAGGAAGATACTACATGATAGAGCAAAATCCCTAATAGGGAAGGCATCTCTGATCAGTACTAGCAAAAAATTACGATCCCTCATAAAATCCTCCAAGGCCAGCTTCGAGAGAAAAATTGCTCAGGACACTAAAGACAATCATAAGGCTTTTTTCAGTTATGTTAGGAACCTGGGATGCAACTCCCAGACTTGTTCTAAGTTGATTCTAAATGACAAAAAATACACTGAACCCACAGACATCGCCAATATCCTGGCAGACAGGTACAGTGCAACCCCCCCCCCCCAAAAAAAAAGAGCAAGTATCTATCCCAGCAGAGGGCTGCCTCCCAAACATCTCTGATGCTCAGGTGAAGGCTGCCCTCTCCAAAGCAAAAAACACTGCTTCCATGGGACCAGATGGTGTCCCGGGTTGCGTCCTACATGAACTCCAAGAAGAACTAATCCCTCAAATAAAACAGCTGTACAATCTCAGCCTCACTACAGGATATGTGCCCACAAAATGGTGTACAGTAACAGTGGTCCCACTCCACAAAGGTGGAGCCTCTATGGACCCTGGAAACTATCACCCCATAAGCCTGACTAGCTTAGTCTGCAAGGCTATGGAGAGAATCATCATGGAGCTCATAAACAAAGACATTGGGGACCTACAGACACTATATCCTACCCAGTTCGGCTTCGTCAAGGGCAGATCCTGCCTTTTGAACCTGGTTGACTTCTTCGAAACAGTCACCAAAGCCATAGATGAAGGGAAGGTAGTCCACACAGCCTATCTGGACCTAGCAAAGGCATTTGACACAATACCACACTCGGGCATCATAGATAAGCTATCCAGCTTAAATATAAACCCCTATGTCACAAGATGGGTCGCAAACTGGCTCAAAGACAGAACCCACAGAGTGAGAGTTGCTGGAGCCATGTCAGACTCGAAACCGGTCACAAGTGGCATCCCACAAGATTCTGTCCTGGGACCGCTCTTGTTCGGTATATACTTTTCCGAGGTACAGGCCAACGTGGGAGGACTATGGCTCACCAAGTTCGCAGATGACTGCAAACTAGGCGCCATAATCAACTCTCCAGCTGACACAAACATCCTTCAAAAAGGTCTCACAGAGACAGATAACTGGTGCCAGAGCCATGGTCTAAAGCTAAATGCCAAAAAGTGTATAGTCATATCCTTTGGCAAAAACAATGTGCCCACAAATTACCACATAGGCGGTAACCCATTAAGTACAAAGAAAGTAATTAGGGATCTGGGGACCCAAGTTGATAGCAATCTCTCCTTTGACAACCACATTGCCAAAGTGGTTAGAAAGACCTTTTACTAGCCCACCTCATCATGAAAGGATTCACATCTAGATCAAGAGAGGTAATCGTACCTTTATTCATCCCTCATCAGGCCTATCATAGAATACAATGCCCATTTTCAGATGTACCTTACCCGACACCTGCAGCAATTAGAAAGACCCCAAAAGTACCTCACCAAGAGGATCAAGGGACTCAAACAGATGCCATATGCTGCTCGGTTAAAAAAACTCCAGCTCTACTCAGTTGCATACCGCCTACTTCGAGGCGATCTATGCCTGACATATAAAGCTATGTCCAATCCAGAATTAATGGACATGCTCCACCTCAGTAAATCTAAATCCCTTAGAGCCACATGCTCGAGGGACTTGAACCTCAGCACTGAAATAAATAGAACTTGCTGGAGGGACAGATTCATAACACAGAGGCTCCCTTCGCTCTGGAACAGAATTCCAATTAATGTTAGGCAGAGCATCTTACTGAATCTCTTCAAGAAGAATCTTGATGAGTGGATGGGGGATCGTAGGTTTGTCCCGGGGATTACTTCTGTGTCACTATTAGACAGAGGCACAGCAAACTAAACCTTAAAAAGGGCACAGTATACTCAAATCAAGGGGTGGCATAAGCCAAACAAAATCGGGCTAGGCTTATAATTGCCCCAGGGCAGATAGCCTAGTATGAACCTATGAACCTATGAACCTATAAAAAGTCAAATGATTCAATAAGATAAACAAGACACACTGTGTATGCCTAAATTATTATTATTAGCTTTTGATTACTGGAAAAGTCTGACTGAGCAAAGCCTCTTTTCAGCAGAGACCCTAGGAGAAAAGTTCAACATTATATACTTTTCACATGCAATTAGCATGAGCTAAAAATAAAAATCTACCATATAACACTGAGCTATACACTGTTGAACAGCTGATCACCACATGAAATACACTATATAGTGTTTGTGGGTCTATATTATATCATTGAATGCTTAAAAAAGTGAACGTTGATTGATCAAACTAATTTAAGCGAAAGCTTACAATCTTGAACTGTCAGATCAGTGATTTTTTTCCCAGGGAAAAAAAATCGCTGATCCAAAACGCATACACACAATGCAAGCACACCAAATAAACAGACATCCACACACTTACACCTAAAATCTGATACCTAACCCTACACTAAACTATGCACACACCACTAACTACCCACTTACCTTAACCCAAACCCTAACCCTAAGGTCCGTCACTATTGCACACTCACCTCACCCGCTCCCTAACCCTAACTCACTTAAATCCACCCTAACCCTCATGTCTACTCAATCGCACACACACCTAACCCGAGCCCTAACCCTAACTCACCTAAATCACCCTAACACTCACATCCACACAATCGCACACTTACCTGAATCCGACCGGTAACTTTCCACCATAACACTGAAAATACCGAAGCAACAGAAATGGACAAACAAATTCTTTCCCTAGGAAAAAATCCGAGTTTCTGCTGCTTCGATATTTTGCAGTTTCGCGAAAATAAGTTTGATCAACCAGCGTTCACTTTTTTAAGTGTTCGAGGATATAATATAGACCCGTATTTCCAATATAGTAAAGTCACATAAATCTAAAGATCATTCTGCATTATTTTACAGTTTATAAATCAAGTCATATTGAAAGTTTAGCACCCAAATAGCAGATGAGGCATACACGTTTTATCCAACCAGTTGTTCACCTGAGGCATATGAACAGGTGAGAAAGTGTGAGGTGAGGATTTTATGATGCTTTATTTGGCTGCATAAGGAAGGGGATTTAATAATGATGATATTACAAAATCAGGATTGTTTGGTTGGTAGGTAGTATTTCATTGAGATTTTAAAATATAGATGGCAAATAGCAGAAAAAAGGGTGGCTTAGTATTGGATGTGTTACACACACAAGTGCAGGGCCATTTTGTTGACAGGTATGTTTTCAAGGTGGTTTTAAATAGTAGGTGAGATGAGATATTACTGTCTGTTGGATGAGAATTCCACAGTTTAGCAACTTATATAGAGTATAGGCAGTCGCCATTATGATGACATTTAGATTTTTGAGTAAGCACTAAGTGTTAGTTCGGTGGATGCAGTTGTCTGTAGTTTGAGTATCAGATTAATGACTGTCTGGTAGCACAGCATCTGTCTGGGATGAAGTGCATGTTGTGGGCAGTCTTGATATGAGAGTAGGCTAATACTGGTTGGTAGCTCCAACCAGTTAAAAAGAATGAACTATAAGGCAGTTATATGTTTATTTTACATAGTTCCTTGCAAACTTTGCAATCTTATTATGTGATTGCTCCAGTTTGGCTAGCTGACAGGACTGCAGGTTAATCAAAATTTATAAGCTATACAGGAGACTGGGGAATAGACAGATTTCAGTTACGGTCTTATATGCATGGTTTGACTTTATAAAGAAGTCCTAGTTTACGGTTGTTTTTTTTTAACAACACATTGGATATGCTAATCAAATCTTAATCTGTGAACAATTATATGCAGTTGTTTTGTATTTTGTATTAGTTCAACTCTAGTGTTATCACCTAATAATATTTTTAAGACACAGTAGTTTTATAACAATACATGAAGTTAGCCAGGTTTTCTTAACCACCTCTAAATGACTCTCCACATCCCAGCTGCTGGTTTCAGTTTTTTCAGTTTATTTAAACTATATCTTTTAAGGGGCTAATAGTGATTGCTTTTTTTTAATATAGCACTTATATTGCACAACAGAACAGCTGTACAGAGTTCAGTACAAAAATACAACTTGGTGACTAAATTATCTAATCAAAGATGAAGGCAGATACACAGCTAAAGTTTATTTAACATTAAGGAGTCCTAATAGCTTGCTGCAGCACAGACATAACAAATGGAAACAGAATTAAATTACTTTCCCAAGAGACATGATTTCATTACAGTCCAGCTCTCAATGCACATATAAATTTCCAAAATAAACATAAGGCAGAAACGCTACAGTACACTTAGAGGCATGGCCGTCTCTAACAAGGGTATATGGTTTCAAAGGGGAAAAACAACTATTTCCTTCTTACTTTCACTGTAAGAATTCTCTCTGTCAATGCTTCTGAAGTCTGGGAAAAGTTTTTAAGTCACTTTTGCTGATGACAATTCTGGCTATAAACTGACATTTCAAGTGGTAGTGAGAATGGTCCTCTAAGCTGCTATTCTGATCTCAGATTCTTAGAAGGATGCAACAACCATTTTCATGCAAAACAAAATTATGCCACCCAACACTAAATTTACAAAATGATGACCACAATCAAACATCAATCTCTTGTAATGCTTGGGACACATTTTTATTTATGTAGGCATTTTTGGCTATGCACTGTGACTAAATTGAGGGATAACACACCAAAATTCTACCTGACTAAGTAACCCAGAGTTACACAAAAGGTCAGCAAAGAATACAGGGTTCAAACCTAGGACTGCAGAATGCACCTTCTGAACAACTGTACCACTGCTTCGGTTCATCCTACAAGAACTTAAGTTTATATTAGAAAAGGGTTCCCTTTCACACTGTAACTAATGGACATACATTTTCTGAATAAGCAGGTACTTAGGTAGGATTTAGACATAATCCACACTCCATAGAGACAGTGTACTGAAAACTACAGGGAATGCGCCAGATTGCAATTCAATGAGAAATGGAAAGTGCTACTACATAACTGATATATTGCTGTGAGTCAAGGAAGGAAGGCTGTACTCATTACAGATGCAAATCAATCATGTGATATAAATGGCAGTCCTACAGTAGTTCAGAGAACGATGTCTAGTGAAACTGTGTTAGATAATAGCTACAGAAGTATACTAACAAGCGAGACGGCACAATGGCCTGACAAAAGTATAAAGCGCAGTCTACTTACTTTCAATGTAGTAGTGCTACATACATGACCCACAGACTGCCATCTGCTATTGTCACAGGAATTGCACAAATGAGCTGACATGTAGGTGACATGTACTGACATTTTGAGATTCTAACAAAACATGACTCTGCACTTGTAAGTTAGGGCATGCAGTGCTGCTGCTCAACAGTGTGTCACAGCTCACTTCGGAGCAGAAAGAGAACCATTTATAGTGGGATATGTTGGGCTGCCACACATTCTTCCTTACAGTGTATTAAAACTACCCCTCTGAGTTCACAGTGTACAGCAGGATATACACTGTTGCTGTGTTAAAACTCCCTTTGAGCACAAACTGCACTATACAATGGGGCACAGAGTGCTGTTGTGCACATGTCCTACAGTGTCTTAACTCCTTAATGTCTACCAGCAGTCAGTTATTTGTGATATTCCTGGCTGTCTGCAAGGTGAACAGCAACTACCTAAAACTCTATGTCATACAACGAAATTAAGATACGAGAAACATTTTCAGTGGAACAAGGGAAGCATCTTTCTGCATTCCTTGTTCAACTGAAGTAATTTTCTCATTTTTACTTTATTTAATTGTAGCAATGAATACCACAAATCAATACAAAAATAAAGTTGCATAAAGATTAAACCACAATGGGTGGATCGCCTTTCAAACATTATAGGCTTAAATGGGACAAGGCAGCCCACACAGCTAAAACTACAGGTGCGAAGAACATCACAACATCATCAGCACTAATGAGCTAAAATGACCCCCAGCACACAGTGCACCACTGTAAAGTACAATGTGGGATGTTGTGTGTGCCCTACAGTGTGTTAAAACTATCTTCACAAATACATACTGCACCACTCTAGAGTAAGGGTAATGGTGCTGCTGGACAGATTGGTTCTCACCATGGTGATGGGGAACAAATGCTCAACAGTGTGCACCACTCTACAGCAAAAAAAAACAAAAACATCTGTGCCTCCCACCGTAATGTACATATCAATCTCCCAAGTCTCACAGTGTACTGGGCAGGTAAGGCACTAGTGTGTCATTCATCTTAATGCATGACTTAGAGAGTTTCCCAATTACCTATCACACCATGCCACGACAGGGAGCAAAATGCTATTATGTCACCTCAAAAGACTGTCTATCTTTGCCACCAGTGAAGCACTATGTATCTTACTATGAATGTAACCCTAAGACAGCTCAGTATGCTAATATAAAGTAAAACAAGCAGCAGTGTATGACGATGTGAATTATTGCCAGCTATGGCAGGAGAAGTAGTTCAGTTGATGTGTAACATATGCCAGCATAGCTAGCTGGAGTTTTGTAAAGAATTATATGTCATTTGTATATCAAACTGATTTGTACAGGTGCTTATGTTGAAAATGTATTTGTAAACTTGCTTGTGTTAAAAAATGTACCAACAGTGGGTTCTGCTGGATGGAAAAAGAAGTATAACTGTATATCAGACTGCATGGTAACTATTGCAATCAATACATTGCAACAGAGGATACTGGAAGAGAAAAGGTTAATCTCAGTCCAGCTAACTTTGAAAAATAATTTGAAATTAAATTACTTGGCATAAGCCATAGAGATTGTATCTCACCAGTCTCAGTACAGCCATAGACAAAAAGTCTGTACTAGGAAGCATTCTGTATTGTCCTTGGGGGTGAACTAATTGCTACTTTGGAAGTGTGGAAGTTTGAAATTGTTTTATGACTTCCAGAAGCTGCAACAGATCTTAGCAAAGCTGTAGGTGTGTAAGGTAACACATCTATGCTAAATCCTGGCAGCTTCTATTAAAGGGGATAGTGTGGGAACCAAAATCAGATGACCAGATGTACATGATGCCATTCTGTAATCTATCACTAAAATGATGTTTTAATACTAAATGAGACTGAAGTCTCAGGGCAGTCTGTTGTTTGGAACCTGGCATAAAAGTTTCTCTCACCCACTTCAACTTGCCTTGCTTTAGTAAGTAACCAGGGAATAGCAATTCTTTAGAACAGTCAGGAAAATATAGCGAGATTATTTAAGTACTGTTTTTCTGTATCTGTGTGAATCTATTCTTCTGGCTTATTTAAATAAACATGTCCTGTGATTGAAACTCTGGTGTTTATTTTAAATAGATATTTAGTATTTTCATGTTCTTTTATTATTTATTATTTAATATATTTGAAATTTTCATTGTGGCTGGTCTTTTAGAGAATAGTTTAACCTTTGAGAGTACTTATATTTAATTGGTGACACAGTGGCCACTGCTGAAATCATTGCTGTTTGGTCAACATTACCATTTGTATTAATATAAATTTCACTCAGTATAATTGGGTACCCTTTGAAGAGTCTTAGAGTAACTGGCTTTGGAGTGTCTGGTGGCAATAACGACCTTATATTCTGGGCTGAGGGAGATAGCTAGTAAATCTTTTCCAGCCTTTCCCAGGTGTGTGTGTGTGTGCATGTGTGTGTGTGTGCATGTGTGTGTGTGTGTGTGTGTGTGTGTGTGTGTGTGTGTGTGTGTGTGTGTGTGTGTGTGTGTGTGTATGTATAAAAATCAAATCTGAAAGAGTGTGAGTGTCAGCTACTTGGAGCAGGGACACAGAGCACTGGTTTCACAGAGAGAGTGATGGAGGACTTGGCTTGGACACTTGGCCGATGACTCAACTTTACAGCTGTGCCAGTGGGGAGTCTTACTGGGGGCCTGGAGAGAGACAGAGGGAAACCTAGCCCCTGGACTGAGTGTGTTCCCTATCTGCTCTTAAGGAAAATTGGGAAAATTGTGCTTGATGCAGAGAGCTGCATCTGAAAATACTGTGTGTATCTATTTTTGTTCCAAGTGAATATCCCTCACTGGTGTCAGTATTGAGGATTCAGGTTCTTTGATTACTGGCCCAGAGAAGGGGATGTCACACAGTCCTCTGTCACACACACATTGTCTTCAAGAATAGCCTCTGCCCATGTTTTGTTTTGGTTTTACACTTACATATGATATGCAGTGTTTTCTGGTTGCCCTGCAGTGTACAATACATTTTTCTGTGCATGATTTTTTTCCATTAGGTGCATGGTGTATCCAGCCTAATCTACTGTACTTCACAGCCATAAGAATAACACATTAGCCTGGACACTGAACTATGATTTAACAATGCTGTGATTTATTAAAGAAAACTGCAAAAAAAAACTAAATATTAAAGCAGAAGCAGACCTAGCAAAAGGCAGTTAACATGAATATTCCTTGGATAAGAGTAGCAGTATCTAGATATGCTACACTTTTCTCCTAAGTTATAAAAGCAAGGTGCCAATTATGTGATAATTTTAATTCAGTTTTGTTATAATACTAGTATATACACAGCAGTAATTTGACAGTAATTGTTTTCATACTGTAAATTTATCACCAGTTGATATCAGTAGATAATCTTCTGCAGCATTTTAGCTGAGCACCAATTACAACTGTTATAGTAATGCTTGCATTTAAGGGTTGCAGGCAGCACTTTGCCATCTGTAAAATACTTTTCTACTTCAAATCTCAGTACTGTGGGGGTCCTCCTTATGTGTTCTGAATGCTAATAATTTTGGGTCAGTGGCCTATTTAGATGGATAAATAGACAAATAAAAGAGGCAAATTTACATCTGAAACAGAATCGCTGCCTTCAGATCTTAAGATAATCAACAGTCAACAACTCATCTTCGGAGCTCATATTTTAACTGGATCAATCAGATTTCTTTGTCTAAAAATCCTGACATTATTTATTCTACAGATATGAAATGGTCATTCATTTATCTTTAGGTGTGGCTCTGATCATCCATCAATATTTGAATTTAATCTGGGACCCACAAGGCTAAGGCCTTGAGCATGTCCTTGATAACCAGGGAAAGAGTAGCTATCTCTGCCTCATCCATCCTGAGGAGAGGCATTCTGACCTCAGAACAATGCCATCATCTACTTGAAAGAAAAGTGAATGGCATGCAGAGTATAGGATGGAGACATGCTCATAGGAAAAGACATAACATTGCTTCACATCTGTCAAGCATGTATGTCACCTGCCAATGTCAGGTTAAGACCAAAAAATAGGAAAAAATTACAGCTATCTGGTTAATAGCTGTACCATGGTCCAGTTCTCACCCTGGTGATGAGAATTGCATAAGTATGATTGTATTGGGGGTAGATGGTCAACAGGCATTGGAAAAGAAAAAAAAAACATTAAAATTGTTGTCCATATTTGGTTTCAGCTCTTATATTTAGTATTACACTTCTTGGTAGGCAAGCAGTTTCAATGTAGTCTACAAGCAGTGTCCTGCTGCTTCCGCAATCAAATGTATTCATCACAGGCTCTAATGTTCCGACACTATGCCCTGGTTTCACTTTCTAGTCTTATCATTTTTTGCAATGCTAAACTGTCCCAATAAAAATATATTTGACTTCTTAATAAGATGTTCAGTGTTTTCCTGTGCTACTTTTTTAGTTATCAGGTTTCATTTGACCCAAAGCCTGACCTTAACTCTAATTTACAAACATTGTTGTCACATTAGTGGCTGTACACACTACACAGTGCATTTCAATATGCTAAGAGAAATATATCTGTTTTGAGAAAATGCAATGGATTGATTCAATTACCGGCTTCTAGAATTTCTGTAATTTTAGCTAAAGCATTCACAGTAGAGGATATAAAGTGCTTTAAGGCCATTTAGTCTGCAAAGCTTTTAAACTCTTCAGGAGTTAACCATGAGCCACTGTCAATAACAGTCTCTTTCGACAGATCATTCTCTAGGGACATTGTTCATTGTACAGTAAGTCTTCTCTGGCTAGTCAGATCATAAAATGCTTCCATAAGACAACACAGGGTACATAAATGGCTTTGTTAAATGAATATATTTAGGCTGCTATGATGATGGCTGCCATTCTCAAGTGTGTAAGGGTGTTTGTAGTGGTGCATCTTAGAACATTTGTCATTAAATATAAATTTTTGCTAAAACCTCATTTTTTTGTCAACACCAGATCAGCTTACAAAGTTAAAAGCCAGGACTTAATTTTTTTGCACTCCCTAAAAGTTCTTCATATAAGATTCACTATACAAAAAGTGTGTTCAACTATTAGGATTGACATCTTTTTTGAGGCTCAGAGTAGGATGTTCTTAGTGAAGCATGAGATTGTGCATTACAAACCATGCCAGCACCAACTGAAAAATAATTATTTTCATTGTATTAACAAAATAAAGACCATAACATGCAATGTTTATTTTCTAAATTACCTTATATGATATTAAGAAGAATTGTAGTATGACAGCTTTCTGTGACATTTAGAGAAGAGTCAGAAAACATATTTTTCTTGCAAAATATCAAGATATGCGTTATTCTTCACAACCTCTTCTCTACTACAGAATAGAACTACACAAATCAGGACTGCTCTGAAGAAACAGAAATAGGTGCTAATCTTATCCACAAGGTACATAGGTACATACTGTTTTTCTTCCTCTCTTCAATAAAGTTATGTGAGAAGTTAAGCTTATAAAAGTTGGTGGGCTTTCCCTTCCATTGATTCTAAGGCTAGGACATGGACGTTTTATAAATTACAGATATGTTTCTGATACCTTAATAATACTGAAGCTATACTGTAGGGAGAAAAGAACCCTAAGGACTTGGTTAAACTAAAAACAAGCATGGACTTTTCATTTAACTACTAGATATCAATGATACGATAATTTCAGATGCAGCATCTTATATTTTTCATTAAATTTTAGCTGGCGTCTATCAGACCAACCTCCCACATGCCTAAAACACTTTTCAGGTTCACCTCTAGCCATCACATTACCTCCCTTTAATACTATTTGTAAATAAATGTATTCTGCCACCACTTTTAATTAAATGTTTGACACATACACATTAAAAAAGAGCAGGCCACAAATACTAATCCAGTCCAGCACCATTAATCCTTCGCCTTCATTTGGACAGCATCCTCTTTACAACCATACTTTGCATCTTTCCCTCCAACCACTTTCCACTCAAATTCCTCACTCTTATCCATCCCCTTATGCTTTGTCTCTTCTTTTTTCAAATATTTTCAAATTTTTATAACATAAAAAACTAGATATAAAGAAAGGAAGAATTTGAAAGTAAAATACTGAATACACTGAATATTTCATAACACAAACATCATAAAAAATTAAACCTAACATTCATTATTTGTTTTATCCAGAAAATGTTCTAATATTGACCAACATACAAAATCTCATCTAATGGGATTTGGTCTTTTTCATTTTTACACGGAATATTAACAAGTTCAATAAAATCATTAAATATGGGAGGCACTTCATTTTTCCATTTTTGCTAATAGTCTTCCAGGCAATTGCTAGAAGTTCTCAATAAGCTTTTAGTTTTTAATATCATGAATAGAAATATTCATAAGAATTACAGACACTGTAATATTACAAATTTCAGACCACAGTGCTTTACATAAGTTGTTTACATCAAAAAAAGATTTTTATAACATTTCATATTCATAGAAAAGCACCACTTAATCAGCTTGTACATACATTTATGCCTTCAGCACCAAAATTAGAAGATCCATAATTTTTTCTGATTTTATATGGAGTAATCAACATTGCGTGCATGTATTTCCAAATAAATGTTTTCTAGTATGTGCTGGTAGAAGAAGGATTTACTGATTTTAAAACCAAACTTTTATCATTTTCAAAATTTAATTCAGTTAGATTATTCTAAAAAAATTCAATATTGTTTATATTGCTGCAATTATTATCAGTTTGTAAAATTTTGACAAAATTTTGCATCCAAGCATCTGTAAGTTTAGGAATATATTTTCCAGTTTTGATAAAATACATAATTTATTATTTACAGCTGCATTTATTCATTTAGTATTATTTGAATTTACATTTTCTAACAGACTATTAATTTTTAATATTGAGGTTTTTTTAAAACAATCTGACAAGTATGTTCACTATTTAATAATTTCATATTAGTTAAGATGAAACAATAAACAAACCCCTATGTGTTGGCTCTTGGGAGAAATGTGTGTTTTTTTTTATTATTATGGTTGATGTAAATTAGCTATTTCTAATAGCGCCAAGAACACCAGTTAAATAATTTAAATTAATTTTAACATAAAAACTTTATGTATTTCTTAAAATTCCATAACATTTTATTATTTTCTATTGCTTAGAAATTAGATTTTTTACTACTTTTTCATGGAGAAGAAATAATTTCATGAATTAACTTCCAGTGTGATTGATAAAAGCTATCTATCTACCTTAGTTTACATAATCAGGCAATAATATAAGCATTTATTTATGGAAAACAGTCTGCCCTTTTCCCAAGACATTATATGATTTATAAAAGTTGTTTGTGGTTTGATGAGTACCATAAAAATGTTAAAAAAAACTTTAAATGATGTTGCTTGCAATATATACAAGATTCAGGGCAATATTATTGTTTCTATAAATTCTAGTCTTTCTCTAAATGAAAAAAAAATGTTCCACATGTTAATGCAGGTGGTTATAAAATCTGGAAAATAATAACGATTACACTTTATAATTTAAAATCTGTGGAGATCCTGATCCCTAAATAGTCTATTTCTGACTTATCTCAGTAAAATTTGCATTGCTTTTTTTAATTATTATTCCAGTATAGTAGAATTGTGCAAGTAGTACTGTCATTACATATTATTTTTAATATTTCTTGAAAAGAAGTCTAATGGAACTATCAATAGCTTGTAGTGATTAGTTTATACTTACAGTTAAAAAACATTTTTTGAACTGCTATTGCCCATGAGTATAGACTCCATCATTTTTTTTTCTTATTTGGTTTCAGTAATTAAAACAAACATTAGGGAAGATAACCAACAGCCTTCTTTAGTTACTTTGTTTTTATGAATAGCCTGTGAGATCATGGGATCTACATTAACATGCAGTTTTGATTCATGATATAAACCTTTAAATATATCAATAAAATCCTCTGGGAAACCATAAAGTTCTAATGTTTTGAATAAGAAATTCTAGCTAGCTGCATTAAAACTTGTTTCTGTGTTGAGACTTACTAATGCAAGTTTCCTTGAATTTAGGTTTACGTAATCTAGTAATATCATTATTATCATAGCATTGCCATATATTAATCTATTAAGAAACATGTTTAATATTTATGAATATATCCATTATGTTGCTTAATCTAATAGATACAATTGACAAGAAAAGGTAATCTATATTCAACAAATAAATAAGTCTATATGAAGAAATAACACCCCTTTCTTTACTTTTGTTTAATAATTGGTGAGATCAATAAGAATTTTCTGAGTTGAACTTATCTGTTTGGATGTTTCTATGAAATGAAAAATTCTATGAATTAGGGATACAGAAGCAAAATAATGTACCTTTATATAAAATCAAATGAAAGTACATATCTATCTATCTATCTATCTATCTATATATATATATATATATATTTTTTTTTTTAAAACATCAGGAAATGGGAATGGCATTCACTGTATCACACACCTTTGTTTCAGTTGACATCTGTTAGTCCCAAAGCCAATGAAAACATGGGTATATCATGTCTCTCACTTTCATCGGGGTGTAGTGCCTGAAAAACATACCATCCCCCTAGGATGACAACACTTAACATCATCTCCTTTTTAGGCAAAATCCAGGTCACTGCTTGGTCCTCAGTAAATTATTGGACTTCCTATCTAACAATAGCTAGTGAGAATTTAAAAATAGGTTATCATTCTTCTGTAAAAACTACTAATGTCATGTTATCTGCAACAGCATGTGTCCATACAGTTTTGACATGCTCAGCTTCCGAGGCAATAGATAAATTAAGAATGGTCATAAAATACAACTGAATTATCAAGATTATGCATGAAGTAGGCAACCAGTTGCAGAGAACTGTGGGCAGAGATAATAAAGCATATTTAAACTAGTAATGAAAAAAAAATTGTGAACTCTCCTTTGGAACTATGTTAACCAGAATACTTCTTTTTAAAATGCTATACTCAGTTCATTATATTTTATAATACAGTCTTAGCTCCTACAAAGGTGGATGCTTATTTTATAGGGTTTCTTCCAATTTGTTAGGTTAACAAAACTTTAAATGACATTATTCATATCTTTAGGTACTGCCCAATCTCTTTATAATTTACAGCTTCAAATCAGTACTTAAGCTAGATGTGCTCAGATTATTAGACAAAATGACTCAGAAACAAGCTATAAAACAAAACACAGGTCAAACAAAATACTACAGTCAGGCACCAAATATATATATGGGTCTACTTCACATGATCGGACTTTTAAATGTTCGAATTTCATATGGCCAAGACCATAAGATCGAACATTCAAAAGTTCGAACATGGGGAAAAAAACAATAAAAAATGAAATAAACATTTCTAGCAGGGTGGCAAGCTCTCCTGCACCACCACACCCCTTGTTATTTAAATATACCAACTCTAAGATCACACTGCATTGCGGAAAAGGGAAATCTTCCCGTTCACACTGTATTGAGATCTCCAATCAAACTGTTCGAACATGTAATGAAATTCAAGCTTTTAAAAGTTCGATCATCTGAAGGGGACACATATACATTCACAGTTTATAGCCATTCAATGCCAGTGCACTTGTTATAGACATTTTCTGATTAACAGATGATATTAAATCTTAAACAGATTAAAAATGTGTCACTATTTTATCATTTTAAGAAGTTATCAGTTAAAAATATCCCTCGTCTTCACAACAATTCCTTAATGCATACAGATGTTATAATAAAGTTAATAGATGTGGAATTCTTACATCAGATTTTCTATACTCTAATTTTTACTCTGATTGTATTTTTAGAATTTTTTAGTCATCTATTAAGTTCACCTGACCCTTTCATTAACTGTCAAACATCTATAACCTTAGTTTGACTATAGTCAAGTATTTGTATCATTTTAGCCATTAAAAACATTTGCAAGTTCTAAAGTATGATTTTCCCTTACTCACTTTTTAAATTGTATTTTAAGCTTTATTGTTTTGTTTTATACTGTTATTTCTATATTATGTTGGGTAAATCCAAGAACTGTTTGAGTATGCATATCTTTTGGTACTGTCCATTTGTTTATAATTTACAGCCTCAAATCAGTACTTAAGTGCTCATATTAAATAAGACAAATTCACTCAGAAATTAATTATATTACATTGTAAACAGGTCAAAAGGGATTGCTATTTTATCAATGAAGTATAACTGCTTTGGCATTTTTTTTAATATTTTACATATTTGAGCTCCATTCAAGAAACATCCGTTAAGAATATTCCTCATCGTCACAAAGAAGACCATAATACATACACATTTTATAATAAATTTAAGACGTGGAATTTCTGCATCAGATTTTCTATACTCCTTAATTTCTACTATGATTATTCATCTGTTAGGTCTACCTGGACCCTTTTAGTTATTGTCAGACATCTGCAACCTGAGTTTGACTAGAGTTGAGTCTGTTTCATTTTAGCCTTTAAGAAAATATTTGCACGTTCCACAGTAATATGTTGCCTTACTCACTTCTTAAATTGTATTTTATTCTTTATTGTTTTATTTTATACTGTTATTTATATATTGTGTTATATAAAACCAAGTACTTTTTGTGTATGCAAGGATGTGTTCAGTAAAAAGATTTCTGACAAAACAGGCACCTCCCTTAGATACAAGTGATTTGCACCACTCCAGTCTGGAATGCAAATGCAAGGATATAGCATAACTCCTGTCAATGATAACTGTGCTAGATTTCAGGAGGGTGAACATCTTTATGCCGAGTTGGGAGAAGTCCAAAAGGACTTAAGCTGGAAGCAAAATCAGGGGTGAGCATGCTATGAAAATGGGTTAGAGATGGAGGACTCTGGATCATGGACAAAGATTTGATGGAGAGAGAGAGAGAGAGAGAGAGAGAGAGACAAGGGAATATAAGATTAGTGATTATGGCAAACATGGGCATATATGATACAAAAAATATAGGATGAGGAAATGGATGAGCTTGAAGAAAGCATAGTACAAAGAGGAGGGCAGCACAGAGACAAAAAGAAAGGGCTGCAAAGGAGTAAGTTAAAAATCTAGTTGCCAAACAAGATCAAGAAAGCTAAAAAAAATACTTTTTAGTTATATTAAAAAAAAGGCAAAAGAAAAGACATGCCCAGGCTGTCCAGGCATAGGAGGGAGATAACAGAAGACAGGGAACAAAGAGAAATGCTGAGTTAATAACTACCCTCTAACTTCTTGAAGGAAAATGAGGACAGCTGCCATGCTGAACAGGAGATATGTCAGAATGGAATAACAGTGACAGGACACCATGATACATGGGGAAAGCACAGAGGGACTTGGGGAAAGGGAACTAAGTGACTTAAGGGTAAGAAGATATCTTCATTTTCATGTGTATATGGGTCTATGTCAGATGATCAGCTTTTCAGACACACAAAAAAAATATTGAAGAGACTATATGATCTTATTTCCAAACATTTAAAAACAACACAAAAATCTACCTTTTTTTACATTTTTAGAAGGAGGGTAATCCCCCCTGCACCCACCACCACGTGAAAATTATATATATCAACTCTGAGATCATACTACAGTGAGGAAAAGAATAAATTTCCAGATCCTCGCTTTAGCACAATCTCTATTCAAAAGCTTCGAATTTTTAAAAACTCAGTCATATGGTCTCGACTTTATGGAGTTCAAGTTTCTGAAAACTTGATCAACTGAGAGGGATCCGTGTGTGTGTGTGTGTGTGTGTGTGTGTGTGTGTGTGTGTGTGTGTGTGTGTGTGTGTGTGTGTGTGTGTGTGTGCATGTATGTAAATGTACGTGCCTATCTAATGGTCGAATTGACGGAACGCTGAATTACACAATACCGAGGCCAGTGTGCCGGACGTACACATTGCCGATTATTTAAATGGCCTAATAACACTATGCCGAAGCACACTAAGGTGGGGAAAGGAACTTATGTGTTTCCCCACTGCAGTGTGGTCTTAGAGTTGGTATATTTAAGTAGGGGGAGTGTGGGGGCATAGCAAAACATTTCCTTTTAACTACTTACATATACCAACTCCGAAACCGCACTACAGTGGGGAAACTCATAAATTCCCTTTCCCCACTGTAGTGTGCATCTGCATAGTGTTATTTGGCCATTTAAATAATCGGCAATGTGTACGTTCGGCACACCGGTCTTGGTAATGTGCTGTTCAGTGTTCCGTCAATTCGGCCATTAAATAGGCACCTCTCTCTCGCGCTCTCTCTCTCTCTCTATATATATATATATATATATATATATATATATATATATATATATATATATATATATGATTCCCCTTTATAATCTCAAGATATTGAAAGCTCAAATTTCAGTATCTGAAAACTATAAAGTCGAACAGCCCACAATCCCGAAACACACAAACACGAAAAACTGAAATCCCGAACATTCACACATCATACACCACACAACACGCACACCATTCAACCCACAATACACAAGCTACACAAGC